>NW_007069489.1:91671-140940 GCF_000164805.1 Carlito syrichta
GAACCCACGGGCTCAGGCAGTCCACTCACCTCAGCCTCCCAAAGGCGCGGGATTATAGGCTGAGCCACCGAGTTCGGTTTATTATAGAGTTTTTATGAAAGGAAAGCTGTATCTTCAGGCAGCGAAGAAAGAGAAAATCTGCAGAGAAACAAGGTTTAGTGATACTTGAAGGCTCCGATTCTTTTTTTTAGATTAGTCTGTTTTTTTCTCAATTTTTCTTATCCCCATATTAGGGTTCCGATCTGTCCAAAACAATGCCCAAATCATAACATTAAAAAAAAAATAACTTCTGTATTTGAGATACATTTTAATTTTATAATCAGTCTAATTCAATTTTGGGTCAAGTTTTTTACCATATTTATAGCTACCATTTATAGCTACCAAAAATAATAAATGTATTTAAGGCCACAATAAGAATTCATTTATTCTCTACTTCTTGAGATGAAAGATTGAAAGTTAGAGCCCATCATTATGTTTGTCTTTTAAACGCTCTACATTTGTGAGAAGTGTCCAGCAAATACTTGATATCTCAAAGTTTTTCCATAAGTTGACCTTTCATCCCCAACAAATGTGATAATATGAGTGATCTTGGTGTGCCTGCATAGCATAGATTACTAGCATCACATTTTACTTCGGAAAAAAAGCTGTTATGGTATCAAAACTCCAAGAGGAAGGCAGCAATATCCCAGAACCCTGTGGTGAAAAATCCCATTTGTAGAACCACTGCTGGCATTAAGATTGTATAAATAAGGGTTTAATTAGAAAAACAAACATAGTTCAATATAGAGTGAACTCTACTTCCTAGAGTGAAGCAGATACAAAAGAGATGAAAGTTCTGAAAAGCAAACAAGAAATGACGAAGCAACCAAAAACTAGTAACATCAGAAAACCATAGTCACCTTTGTATTTGGAGGAACAAAAAAGGAAGATGATGTGACCAGTATAAAGATTAGTGGAAATTAAAACTATGGTGAAAACTGTTTATTGAGAAGTTGGAATATTAGAGGAAAAACAGAGAGCGAGTTAGTGCTGGTTATTTCCCTTCATCCAACCCTCCAGACACTTGATTGTGTTTCTGTCTGCTGAGCCCAACTAAAATTATTTGGCAAATAATCCTTGGAAGAGTAATTTGAAGGATTCAGTCCCAGCTGATGCCGCTTAGGTTGTAAGGAGTTCAGGGAACGTACTGAGAGCAACTGGGGGAGTGGCAAGCACACCTGTTGTCATAACCAGTCTTCAAAGATTGTAGGGTATTAAGATATCTGAGTTTTGTTTTGTTTTGTTTTGTTTTTTTAGAAAGTATGATTTATTGAGAGGACAGAAAAGCTCCCACAGTGGGAGGGAACCCGAAAGGGTTGCCCAATATTTGAATTCTTTACACGCCGTTTGGTACAGATAGCAACAACAAAAAAAATGACAACAACAACAAAAACACATTGTTGTTCCTAGAAGACAGATTGCTTTACCTCAAAACGTTTCCTGGAATTTAGTTACAGGTCTCTTTGAGCCCTAATGTCCTTGCTTTTATCTTTAATCTGGTAATTTAAAACCAGTTTCCATTGTGTTTGTCTGCTGTGCAAAACACAGTCACAGCTATTTTTATCCTTGAGTTCATAATGTTAGTATAGTAGTACTTTGTATTCTTACCTGATGTTGTGTGTCACATCTTGAAATCAATACATATTCTAGAGGCTCCTGTTTTTCCTTTAATACCTTCTCTGTATCATCTTTGATTTTCTATATTGATTCTAAATCATCAGAGTATCTTTCTTTGTGAAATGTACATCCCATGCATGAAGAATTGAGGTAAATCTGAATAAAGTTAGAAACTTGATTGCAGTGAATGTAATTCATAGTAAACAATTCAGTAACTTATTTTACATTTGGGAAAGAGAGATGAGTTAGAAACCAAAAAGGATTTGTCTCTTCCCATGTGGTTACCACAGTCACTCCATGAATGAGTGCAACAGAAAAGATACAAATGTTTTGGAAGGTATTTATTCTTTTTTTTTTTTGAGTTGGAGTCCACTCTGTCACCCAGACTGGAGCGCAGTGGCCGCTGCTTATTCTTATATTGTCCAGTGAAAATTAGGCACATACCCAGAATTACATATCACTTTTACAACATCAGAACTAAAGGCAGGAAGCAATGGAGCAAAGTGGAAATATGATTGGCAAGGGAACCGGGTGGATCTAGGTTTGAAACTGGTTCTATTACCTACTTGATATGTAATCTTGGGAAAGTAATTTTATATGTTTTACATCTCTGTGTTTTTCCAGAGGAAAAATAGGGTCAATAATAGCTACATTATAATGTTGGTATATTTATTTACATCTGTAACTATACATTACAAATTTTAGGTGTTATAAGGATTAATTCATATATTATACACATACATATATACATGCATATTATTATAGTGCATGGTGTTTTACATTTGATCAATAACTTATCTACATTATTATAATTAGTGGTAGTAATTACTGAATTGACTTACTTTCTGTCTACTCTCTACATTTACTACATGTACTCTCTACTGTATCTAATTTCTGTCTCTATAGATTATACTAATGGGGATTATACAATATATGGTCTTTTGTGACTGTCATGGCATGTTTTTGAGATTGTCCCTTGATTTACTTTATATCATCATTTTATTCATTACTTCATTATCACTTTTATTGACAAACGACATTCCATCATATAGATATACCACACGTTGCTTATCTGTTCATCAGTTTATAGACTTTTAGATTGTTTATGCTTTTTAGCTATTATGACTAATGTTGCCATGAACATTCATGTACATGTTTTTATGTTAACATATATTTTCATTTCTTGTGGGTTTCTACTATAAGTGAATTTCTGAGTCACATAGTAGCTTGCTATTTTACTTAAGAAACTACCAAACCAGTTTTACAAAGTGGCTGCACCATTTTACATTTCCATCAACTATGTACGAGTTTTCCAATTTCTTCACATTCTTATCAACATTTGCTGTTATGTGTATCTGTGATTATAGCCATCCCATTCCAATGAGTGTGAAGTGGTATCACAATGCAGCTTTGATTTTCATTTTCCTAATGACATAATTGAGCATTCTTTCATGTGTCTTTTTGTCATTCATATATTTTCTTTGAAGGAATATCTATTCAAATCTTTTGCCCATTTTTAAAGTACATTATTTTACGTTTTATCATTGACTTATGAGTTCTTTATAGATTCTGGATACAAGTTTCTTGATGGATATGTAATTTACAAATACGTTCTCCTCTTTTATGAGTGTCACTTCACCTTAGTGATGGTCTCTTTTGAAGTACAGACATTTTCTATTTTGATGAAATCTATCTTATCAATCTTCTTTTTATTATTTGTTCTTTTGGTGTCATATCTAAGAAATCATTGCCTAACTTTAGGTACAAAGGTTTAGTTCTAGGTTTTCTCATAATAATTTTATAGGTTTGGTTCTTGCTTTTTTAGATCTATCACTTACTTTTAGTTAAGTAATACTTACTTTTATTTTTTTGAATATGATGTTATGCATTGGTCCAAATTATTTCTTTTGCTACAAATAGCCAATTATCTTAGCACCATTTATTAAAAACACTATTCTTTCCCCCATTATTTGAGTCACTTTGTTGAAAGTCAATTGACATTAAAAGTTAGAACTTTCTCTTGACTTTTTATTTTATTTTATTAATCTGAATCTATCTTTATGCCAGTACCACACTTTTTTGATTACTATTATCTTGTAGCATGTTTGAAAAGAGGGAAGTGTGAGTCCTCTGTGTTCTTTCCTAAAGATGTTTTGTCTATCTACTTTTCTTTCTTTTTCAGATGGATTTTAGGACCAGTATGTCAGTTTATCAAGAAAAAAAGCTGTTGAGATTTTGATAGGAATTACAACGAATCTTTAGATCAATTTGGGAAATATATTCATCTTAACAATATTACATCATCTGATTTGTTTCAGTAGCAATTTTTTAAATGTGATGAAAGTAGTTGTTATATATTAAATATATACATTATTACAATTAAGAAATTCCTTATCAAATGATAGTTAACAATGTGCAAAGGGACTTCAAAGCAGGATAAAATATATTTTCAAAACACATATCTGACAACAGACTGGTGTCTTGTATAAATGAACAACCAGCAATCAGTAGGGAGACAAATCATTTAATAGATAAATGGGCAGGTCTTGAATAAACACTTGATAAGAAGGATATTTAAATTGTCGATAAATGTGTTAAAGATGGTTAATTTCATTAGTTATTAAGCAGAAACACATTTAAACCACCATATGATACTGCTTACACACCCAAAGGAATGACTAAAATGAAAAAGCCAGAAAATACCATTTTTAGTAAGATTCAGAACAGTAAGAACTCTGATACGTCCCCCCCAAAAATAGTCAGAACTCTAGTGTTGTTCAAATAATAGTTACTAAAGATAAACATATGTATACCCTGTTACCAAGAGTTTCATTAATTGTCTATGCTAATTAAAAGACATGGCCAAGAAAGTTCACAGCAGAGTTTAATAGCTCAAAACTTGAAACTGCACAAATGACAACTAGTGGTAAAATAAATAAATTGATGTATTGACACACTGGCTTATTATGCAACAATTTGAATGAATTGTTTATAAGTACACAAGTCATTATAGGTAAAGCTTGCTGAGAAGAGCTGAACACAATCAGCACATAATGTGTTATTCCATTAGGTATAAACTACAAATAGGAAAATAGAAAATCTATGCTAATAGAAATCAGTATAGATTACTCATGGTAATGAGAGGGTAGTAACAAGTCAGGAACACTAGGGTCTTCTGTGTTGTTGGTTATTTTGTGAGTGTGTGTGTGTGTGTGTGTGTGTGTGTGTGTGTGTGTGTGTGTGACTTAACTGAGCTATACATGCTATTATGGGCTTAATTGATAGTCTCCAAAATTCATATGGTGGAATTTAAAATTATTTGTTGAAATACCTCCATATTTGAACTCCATATTCAAGCTTAGTATAAGTACCCTAGTACCTTAGAATATGACTGTAACCTTTAAAGAGGTAATTAAGTTAAAATGAAGCTATTAAGGCAATCTGTAGCCAATATAACTTGGGTCTTTATAAGGAGAGGCAACTAGGTCAGACACCAGGAATGCATCTCAGGGAAAACACAGGGAAAACAATGCGACACAGGGAAAAGGTAGACATGGGACACAGGGAGAACACAGACATGGTAAGCCAAGCAGAAAGGCCTCAGAAGAAACCAAACCTGCCAACATCTTAATACTGGATTTCTGGTCCCAGAACTGTGAGAAAATAAATTACTCAGTATATAGTATTTTGTTATGGTACCTCTATTAAGCATATATACATTATTTTCATGTATATTATACTACACTAAATTGCTTTAACAATGACACACATACCACTTACTATGTATTCTCAGCAAAGTCTAGGGCAATGCTTCCTAACCACATTAATATATCTACAATAAAACATGAATATTTGCACTATGTGGAATAAATAAAGACTATGAACAGTCTTATTTCTATATTTGTCAGATTTAACCGACAAATTAGTTCTGGCATCAGGCTTACAAACAATTTCAAAAAGAAAAGCAAAATCCTTCAGTTTTTAGAGATCTATAGATTTGAAATGTGGATAACTCATTGTGGGCCTGGTCTGAAATCATTTTATCATAAATGTAAAATAATATCTATTTCCAAAATTCGCTCTCCAGTATAATAACATCAATGACTTCTCAAATAACTTTGAAATGTTCACATTGTCGTTTCAGTCACCAAGACCCTTAAAATGTTTTAGGTGTCTTGAGTTACAGCATAGTAAATATAAATACAAGGTCTTTGTGAAAAGACAGGATCTACTGTGAGCCCTGTGGTATAATACAATGAATATATTAAAAAGGCCAATAAAGTGAGGCCACAAGAATAAAATAACTTATGAAGTTTCACGAAATATGCCCCTGGAAATTATACTCCTCTGAGCCCAACTTCAATTTCTTATAAAACTATGGCTTCAATAGTATTGGGACTATTAAATAGATTTTAAAATATCATGAATAAAACTTGATAGGCTTTTACTAGAATTATAAAATAGAACTGATAGAAAAATACACTTTTATCCTTGTTCAAAAAGTTACTTGATCGTGTCTTAGGAAAAATGTCTTGATCTCATTTAAGGCTAAAGGGGGTATGTTCCATTATAAGTACCGTTAATTAATAAACCCTCTGCTAGTTTCATTTTTATCTTATGTGGCCAAATCCATTTGATCCTGAAAATAATTTGTACTTTTATTAGCTGGACTCCATGGTCTATATAAATGAAAACAAATTACAAATCAAATTAGTATTTAAATAAATTATCAAATGCTATTATGTGTCACTCACAAACTGCGTAATTTGCTTTTTTGAGGGAAAAGCAAGAACGTGCTGAACATATCAATGTAAAGAGTATTCTAAAATAGGGCTTGTACACTATGTGGGAGGAGACTGGTAGAAATCTGGGTTAAAGAAATGTTCACCAAGAGACTAGTGACCTTTTGGGGAAGACAGATGATATTGTGATGTTTTCTCTCATATATTTCTAGACCTCAAAACTTCTTTTTAATGCTATGGCTTTCTTCAGTCATGCACAAGACACACAGGCCACCACTCCCCTACTAGGCATTGTTTAAATGGCAAAATTAGAGAGTATACTCATAGTTGGAAATTTGTAACTTCTAATATCAAAAGTTGAGCTCCAGATGTAACATAGAAAATATTGGAGGAATACATGATTAGACAGAAACAGACTGCATATTTCCCCTATATCTTTCAGTTTGGAACTGTGATAACCTGTAGGAGTTTCTCTCAACATCACAAATGACTGAGTGAGTTGTGAAGGCAAAGAGTATTCTTCATCCTCCGTGGTGAGGCAGATCAGGCAAGATTCTCACCATATGTCTGTAACTGATGTGCCATGTACTGTGCTGAAATCTTACGTACAATATCTCCAACTTATAAAATAATGTATGTCCAGAATATGTGCAACTGAAAAACTTGAAATCTGACCCTAGGTATTTATGGTTTCAAATCTCACAATGAGAAAACAAATAAAATAAAATAAATACATTAGAGGAATAGGGTTATTTTAAAAAGTATAACAATTTATGAGAGTTTGGAAATTATTAATTTGAGGTGAGTTCTAAGAAAGTGGGCCAGAGTGAAAATTCAGGTGAGGAAACTGATTGTTAGGGATATTGACTCATTAAGGGAAATATTTGATCTGTAAGTAAACTGACTTAGAGATGTAAAGTGATAATTGAGTTCTTGAAGGCAAGGGTCATGTTTTGCTTTAGTTTTTGTGTGATAGCCCTTGGATGTTTAATGTGCTATGTAATAATTACTAGACTGTGAGTAAATTCATCCCTAGTTATCCATAGGAATTGGTTCTAGGACAACCGCAGGGTTACCAAAATCTGTGCTCAAGTTCCTTATATAAAATGGCTAATATGGCCTATATATGTCTGCTTATACATTTTAAATCCACTAGGTTACTTTTAACACCTAATGCAATGAAAAAACTATGTAAATAGTTGTTTTACTAAATTGTTTTTTATATGCATTATGCATTTATTTAATATTTTCAGTCTGCAATTGGTTGAATCTATAAATTTGAATCTTGACAATATGGAGGGCCAACTGCATTTGTTTGCACTCTACGTATATGCATATGGAGATATATATATATATATATAAATATATATATCCATATATATAGGAATATATATCTCTATAAATGAAAATATATATCTTCTATATGGGAATACATCTATATATGGGAATGTATATGCATATGTGTTTATATATACATATATTGAGATTTAAAAATTATAGCACATTTTTCATTTTATATATGAAGACACCAGAATTTAGAAAGTTGACATGTCTAGTTCAAGACTGTTAATGAAATAAAAGGCCCAGATTAAAAAAATAAAATTAGTCATCTTAATTTAAACCAGTAACGTTCCATCACTTCCTGGGCATTTGCCTTTGCATATTAAACAGTGGCACAATACCTCATTCAAGTTCTGAGAAAACTGAGACTTAGAGTGGTTGAAATAAACTATTTAATGTTGACTCTTGTAGTAAATTCTAAAACTGGGATGCAGCAAATTCTATAACTGATGCAAATTCATTTTGGTTTGATTTCAGAGTTTTAGTTTTTAACTACTGCAATTCTCACTTGCATTACATATAAATGCAGGTTCTTCATCTTTATCGTCCTAATTTGAAAGAAATGACATAGTAAGTAACTGACAGAGATGGCTAGAACTTCAAACTATAATGAAAATTACTTATTCATAATATATTATATTAATTCCTCGACTATCAAAAATAAAGTATAAAACTGCATAATATATGCTTTTTATCATTAAGTGGTTTATGGTCTAATCATGAAGTCTGGGAGGCAGATACAAGGAACTTAACAAAGTTAAAAATAATAAATTTCTAAGTCATTGCATTTTAGTTTCTCCTCTGTTGACTTTTTAAAAAAATGTATATATTTAGGATATGCAACAAATGCTTATATATATATATATATATATATATATATATATATACACACACACACACAGTGAACAGATTACTCTAAGCAAGAAAATTAACATATCCAACACCTTTCTCTGTTGCCTTTTGTGTGTATGGTAAAGGCATCTAAAAATCTCTCAGCAAAATTTCAATGTACAATATAATGTTACTAGATACAGTACATTAGAGCGTTATATTTATGTATCCTGCATAACTGAAACTTTGTATTTTTGACCCATCTTTCCTCATTTCTTCCCTCTCTGTTTCTGGTCACTGTCATTCTGTTTTTTTTTTTTTTTCTTCTCATGTTTAACTTTTTTTGTAGATTTCACATAAAAGTGATATTATGTAGTATATTTCTTTCTGTGTCTAACTTATTTTCCTTAGCATAATGTTCTCCAGCTTCGTCTATGTTTTGTGGATAACGGTATGGTATCTCCTTTTCAGAGGCTGAATAGTATTCCATTGCATATGCATTCATTCCTTAATGTCCTTAGGGCATTGGCTCCAGAAACCCCAGAAGATAGCAAAATCTTTGAATGTTCAAGCCCCTTATATAAAGTAGCATAATATTTAAACAAAATCTATTCACATCCTCCCATATACTTCAAATAATCTCTCGATTATTTATAACCCGTAATACAATGCAAATGATATCTAAACAGTATTTACAATATATTATTTTTATTGTTGAAATTTATTTACTTATTCTTTGAATTTTTTGATCTGTGACTGATTCAACTCACAGATGCAGAATGCATGAATATGGAAGGCCAACTGTATATATCATAATTTCTTTATCCATTCTTCTGTCAATAAACACTTAAGTTGTTTCCATACCATGGTTATTGTGAATATTTCTGTAACGAACATAGAGAGCTGATACCAGGTTATTTGTGTCCTGGTTTTATTTTCTCTGAGTATATTCCCAGAAGAGGGATTGCTGGATCATATGACAGTTCTATTTTTTTTTTTTGAGTTGGAGTCTCACTCTGTCGCCCAGACTGCAGTGCAGTGGCCGCTCCCGGCCACCGCAGGCTCGACCTGCCGGGCTCCTGCGATCCTTCCGCCTCGGCCTTCCAAGTAGCCGGAATTACAGGCATGCGCCACCACGCCCGGCTGATTTTTTGATTTATTGTAGAGGCGAGGTCTCCCTGCCCAGGCGGGTCTCGAACCCGCGGGCTCAGGCAGTCCACTCACCTCAGCCTCCCAAAGGCGCGGGATTACAGGCTGAAGCCACCCGAGCCCGGCGACAGTTCTATTTTTAATTTTTAGAGGAATCTGCACACCTTCTTTTCATCATGGCTGCAGGTGCCTATTTACATTCCCACTAAAAGTGTACAAAGTTTTCATTCTTCCCACATTCTTTTCAATTCTTGTTGTTTTTTTGACAACAGCCATCTTAACAGGTGTGAGGTGAGATCTCAATGGAGTTTTGATCTCCATTTATTAGATAAATGTGATGTTGAGCATTTTTTTATATAACTGCTGTCCATTCTATGTTTCCTTTAGATAATGGTCTATTCAGGTCCTTTACCCATTTTTAACATCAGGTTATTTGTGTGTTTGTCTGTTTTGCTATTGAGTAGTGTGAGTTTCTTATGTATTTTGGGTAGTAACTTTTTTTTTTTTTTTTAGTTGGAGTCTCACTCTGTCGCCCAGACTGGAGTGCAGTGGCCGCTCCCGGCCACCGCAGCCTCAACCTGCTGGGCTCTGACGATCCTTCCGCCTCAGCCTTCCGCCTCAGCCTTCCGATTAGCCGGAACTACCACGCCCGGCTGATTTTTTTTTTTATTTATTGTAGAGATGAGGTCTCGCTGCCCAGGCGGGTCTCGAACCCGCGGGCTCAGGCAATCCACTCACCTCAGCCTCCCAAAGGCGCGGGATTGCAGGCTGAACCACCGAGCCCGGCTTGGATAGTAACTTTTGATCAAATATATGGCTTACAAATATTTTCTCCAACCGCTGCCCTTTCATCTTCATAATTGTTTCATTTTAATAATTTCCTTTGCTGTGTAGAACTTTCAAATTTTATGTAACTTCCTTTGTTTATTTTTGCTTCTGTTGCCTGAGCTTTGGCTGTAATAATCAAGAATTAATGACCAAGAGCAGTATGAAGACATTTCCCCCCTTATGCTTTCTTCTAAAAGTTTTATGACTTCAAGTGTTACATTCGGGTCTTTAATCCATCTCAAACTGATTTTTGTATATTGTGTTGGATAAGAGTCCAGTTATATTTTTTAACTTGTGGCTATATAGAGTCTTAGCACCATTTATTGAAGAAACTGTCTAACCTATACTTATTGTGTCTCCTTGATAGACTTGCAAAAAATCAGTTGGCTATATGTGCATGAATTTATTTCAGGGTTTTCTATTTTGTTGCATTGGTTTATGTGTCTGTTTTTATGCCAGGACTCTGAAGTTTTTATTACTATGGCTTTGTAATGTAATTTGAAAACATAAAGTGTAATGCAAACAACTTTGTTTCTCTTTCTTGGGATTGTTCTGGCTATTTGGATATTTTGCAGTGCTACATGAATTTTAGAATTGTTTTTCCTATTTTTGTGAAAATACCATTGGAATTTTGATAGGAATTGTATCAAATCCATATTAATGTGGATGGTATGAATATTTTAACAATATATTTTCTTCCACTCCACCGATATGAAGTATCTTTCTATTTAATTGTGATTTATTTAATTTCTTTCGTCATTGTTATATAGTTTTTATTGTACAGATTTTCCAGCTTCTTGGCTAAATTAAATCCTAAGCATTGTATTCTTTTTGGGAAAAAAACCTGATTTTTATATGTTGATCTTATACTTGCTACTTTCTGAATTCATTTATTCTAAAAAATTTTCACGGAGTCTTTAGGGTTTTCTACATATGGGATCCTGTGATCTACAACAAGAATAACTTTACTTCTTCATTTATAATTTGGATACTTTTGTTTCTTTTCCTTGTCTGATTTTTTTCTTGCTAGTACTTCCTGAACTCTGAGAGAAGGGGCGAGAAGGGGCACATTTGACTTACATAAACTCTTAGAGAAAAAGCTTTCAGCTTTTCACTATTGATTATATAAAGTATGGGATTTCTTAAACGGCCTGCTTTATTTTGAGAAAATTCCTTTTATATTTGTTTTGCTGAGAATTTTTATCATAAAAGTATGTTGAATTTTGTCAAAGTTATTTATGCATTTATTAAATTTTTTTTTTTTGCAGCAACTCTATTTCGGGTCTCTTCCTGCTGCAGAAGCTTTTCTGTCTTCTTAATAAACTCTTGTTTTCTCACCCCCCCAAAAAAATTAAGCTGTCATTTTGTTACTGTGGTGTATCACATAAATTGATTTTCATATGTTCACCAATCTTACATCCCCAAAATAAATCTCACTTGATCATGGTGTATACTCTTTTTGATGTATTCTTTTTTTTTTTTTTTATAAATTATAGTTTATTTAGAAAGTAAATTAGAGAAAGAGGAGATTCAGCTCCCCAAGGTATGGGAGGGGGCCAAAGTCTTTTTGATTATTCTTTTGTTTGGTGTGCTAGTATTCAATTTACAATTCTTGCATCTGTTGATCAGAGATATTGGCCTATAGTTTTCTTTTCTTGTGGTGTCTTTGTATGGCTTTGGTAACATGGTGCTGCTGGTCTCACGAAATAAGCTTGTATTTCCTATATTTCTATTTTTGGAAGAGTTTAAGAAGATTTGTATTAAGCATGCTTTGAATATTTGGTAGAATTCAATCATGAAGCCATCTGGTTCTGGACTTTCTGTTAGAAGGTTTTTCATTACTACTTCAATTTCTTTATTTGTAATTTATCTTTTTGAGTTTTCTATTTCTTTTTTACTTTATATCAGTAGGTTGTCTAGGAATCTGTTCATTTCATATAAGTTATACAATTGTTTGGCATATAATGGTTTCAAATATTCTGTTATGTTTCTTTTTATTTTTGATGTATCTATACATTATAATGTTTTCTCTTTCATTTAAGATTTTATCTGTCTTAACTCTTTTTATTCTTAGTCTAGTTAAGGTTTTGTTGACTTTGTTCTTTTTAATGACTGAGTTTTCTTGATTTTTATGTAGCTTTTCTAATCTTTATTTGATTTATTTCTGCACTGAATTTACTTCCTTCTATTAACTTTGTGTTTAGTTTGTTCTTTTTGTAATGCTTTAGAGTATAAAGTTAGGTTGTTATTTGAGATCTTTCTTTTTTCATGCAAGTATGTATCGTTATAAACTTCTCACTCCTCACTGCTTTTGCTACATTCCATAAGTTTTGATATGTGTGGATTTTGTTGTTCATCTTGAGATACTTTTAAAATTCCCTTTTGGTTTTCTATTTGACTCAGTGGTTGTTGAAGAGTGTATTATTAATTATCCACATAGTGCTATGTATATTTCTGAAGTTCTTAAATTTGTGAAGACTTATTTTTGCTCTAACACAAGATTTATTTTGGAAGAATGTTCCATGTATGATTGATAAGAATATGTATTCAGCTGTTGTTAGATGAAATGTTTTGTATATATCTACAAATTCCATTTGGCCTGTAGTGTTCTTCAAGTCGATTGTTACCTTATTGATGCTCTGTCTGGATAATCTATATATCATTAAAATTGGAATATTGATATCTCCTACTATTATCACATTGCTGTCAGTTTCTCCTTTCAAAATAACAATACCTGCTTTATTTACATACATGCTTTAAGGTTGGGTACATATAGGTTTACAATTTTTATATCTTCCTGTTGAGCTGACACTTTTATCATTATGTAATGACTTTGTTTCTAGAAACAGATTTTGATTAAAATCTACTTTGATATAAATCCATTCTTTCTTTCTTTTGGTTGCCATTTTAATTCAATATCTTTTTTCATCCTTTCATTCTCAGCTTATGTATGTTCTTAAGTTAAAGTGGGTTTCTTGTAGACAGTATATTGTTGAATCTTGTTTGTTTATTCATTCAGTCACTCTATACAGTTTGGTTGGGTAGTAGAAAAGATTTCTATTTAAAGTAATGATTAAGGATTTATTTTTCATATTCTGTTAATTATTTCCTTTTCACTTTTTGGTACTTTTTCTTCCTTGATTTCTTCTTTTGTGTTTTGTTGTATTTTTTTAGTACTCAGTTTTGATTCTTTTTTCTGTAGCTTCTGTAGGTATTTTTGTGGCTATTAAATGGCTTACATAAAATATCTTATAGTTAGAATGACCCATTTTAACCTGATAACAAGTTAAATTTCCTCACGTGCAAGAAATAGTCATCCTTCTCCATATTATATGCTATTGATTTCACAATTTAAAACGATTTTATATTATGTACTCATTAATATAGTATACTTATAGTTATTCTTTACACTTTTGACTTAACTTTTATAGTAGGATTAAAACTGATATACCTACTATTGTTATAGTACCAGGTTTTTACTTATATATTACCTTTGCCAGTAAGTTTTACACATTCTTGTGTTCTCATGTTATTGTTTAACAACTTTTCACTTCAATAACTCCCTTTAGCATTCCATATAAGTGGCTAATCCTAACCCTAACCCTAACTCCCTCAGCTTTTGATGCTCGGTCTTTAACTATCCTTCATTTATGAAGAACAAGTTTGCAGGTTTTTCTTGGTTGATAGATTTTCTCTTTTCTCCCCCAGTACTTTAAAATATCATTCTACTCCCTTCAAACCTTTAAGATTTCTTTTTAGAAATCTATTATGAAGGTTATCTTGTATGAAATAAGCCAGTTTTGCTACTTTTATTATTCTTTTTGTCTTTAACTCTTGACAATTTGCTGATAATGTATTTTGATTCGACTCTCTCAGAATTCATTTTCCTGTCCCTGGGTTTTTACTTTCTTTCTTATATTGGGACAGTTTTTGCCATTATTTCCTTGATGATGTTTTCTGTTCCTTTTTTTTCTATCCTATTCTGGAATTTCAATATGTGTATTGTTCTGCTTGATGAATTGTCTTAATTTCTATAAACTGTCTTATCTGCATTTAATGCTCTTTCTCTCTCTTTTCTCCTCTGATTAGCTTATTTCCAATGGCCTGTCTTGAGTTATCCTTTCTTTTGCTATTGACCACTTCTATTGAATTTTTAAGCTTAGTTATTATATTTGCTTGTTCTATAATTTTTTGTTTGTAATTTAAAATGTTTCCTGTTTGTCAAATTTCACAGGTTAAAGTAATTTTTTTTAAAGCATTGCTCTCCTGATCTTGACAAACAGCTTCCTTCAAATCCTCTGTTGGGTAAATCACATATACCCATTTAGTTAAAGTCAGGTTTTGGAGATCTATCTTGTTATTTTAATTGAAAATTATCCCCTTGCTTCTTCACTTTCCTTGATTCTCTGTGTTGTTGTCTCCACATTAAATCACACAACTACCTCTCCAAATATTGTCAGAGTGGATTTTTGCAGGAGATGAACTTCAGCAATCAATGCAACCAGAGAGTATAGGTTGACTTTTTTGTGTTTGTCAAAACTGCTGTCTTTGTTTTTAGTGTATTCCAGGAAATTAGGGTGTGCCAAGTGCTGTCAGTATATCAAAACTGGCATGACAGATACAAGTTCTTCAAGATACAGCTGGAAAATTTGAGGCTGTTAGAAGAGTGTTCCAGTTTCTTCTATCTTATATAGAAACTAAAATCTGGAGTTTATTTTCTATATATTCTCGACTGACCCAGGAAGAAGATATGTGGTAATATTTGGGTTCTTGTTCTGAATGCAAACTCTGAGCTTGGAATAATTCCTACCGGAGGTGTGCCCACTTAAAAACCACAGTTTTGTTCTCTGTGATCTAGGGAGACTTGGGAATTCAGAGTCCCTTTCATTTCCAGAGGTAAGTGTGATTTGAGGGTCAATTTATTGATTGGGGCCTGTAGAAGTTGAGTTACTTAATGTATGTCAAATCTCTTTCCAAGGAAAAAATTTAGCTAGCATGAGCTGGAGGGAAAGGTGTAAGATGTCTGCAAACAAGTTCAGGCTCTAAAGAGCTATTGTTTATCTGTCCTGTTGGCTCCCAGATGCAAGCTAGTTAGAAGCCTCACCCTTAATCATCAGCTACAAAATTGTGTAGACCAAACCCTTCTAGGGAGAAACTGGGAGCCTCTCTCTATATACATTTTCTTTATAGTAGCAAAGTCATAATCATGCTTTTTTGGAATAATCTGAAACTACATAATGGGATCTCAGTGCCCATTTTATGCTTCCCAATAGTAACAATTTATATACAACTAGTGATGTGTGTTAGTGAACACTTTCAGGCTTCTTCACCAGTACTTTTCAGAGAGAGTTTAGAAAAATAGGACTGACCTCTCTGGGTATATGCCATTTAAGAGTTGTTGGTGGTAAAGATATAAACTACTAACTGACAGATGATCTGCAGAAGGAAAGAATGAAGTTTGTATGAATTGAAACAGACAAATGGGAGGAAATAAGACAGGCAGGAAAATAGAGAGGGAGAGAGAGAGAGAGAGAGAGAGGGAGTTTATTATCTGATTTCAGATGTTTATAATTCATGCCTTATCATTGGTTTGGCTATTACATGAGATTTCAATAAATAAATAAGATTTCAATAAATTTTCTTTTTATTAAGGAAATTCAAGTCAGCCTTCTGACCTCCAAAATCAAATGAAAAAAATCATTAATAGTATATATATTTGTATTTGTCATTTTAATATTGTACATATTGTTTTACATTGTTTTATTTTAAGAATGGGTCATGAATATTATCCTATGTTTTGAACTTTTTGTCATTTATTTTTGGTGGTAGTCTTTTGATTTCATTGGATATTCTACCACTTTAAGCCTGTTCCTCTTTTCATGTTCATCTTTCCTTGTTTCTACCATCACATGTGGTTATTACAATGTTTTTCCTGAATAATAATAATAATGATAACTTTATATATTTTCAGACTTAGGATTATTTTTATTACCTGTTATTAAAGATGGGTCTTTTATGTCAATGAAATCACAATCTGTAGACAGCTCTCTGTCATTTCTATAGCTAATAAGTTAAATACCATATGTATAAAATAATGACTTAGAAGTAAGACAAATATGAACAGTAACAAGAATAATGGCAGTTGCCAATTTCTGAGTTTTACTATTTGCCAAGAATGTAGTGTTTTAAAACCCATTGGTTTGCTTTATTCTTAATCAAAAATATCTAAGTTTGTGATCATCTTTCTTATTTTTAATTAGAGAGCCATCACTACAGAGATTACATACCTTGTCCAAAGTCTAAAAACTTATGGCAAAAACGGAATTTAACCAATGTCTAACTACAAATGTTTGTTGAAAGAATGTACAGCAACTTAAGATATGAGGATTCAGATACCTCTAGAATTAATTTTAGGTGATACGTTTTTAAAAATAAATTAGAAGCTCTAGAACAAAATCCAAGTAAGGGTGACAAAGATAAGTTCAGTTATAATACAGCAAAAATCAAACACTATTAGCAACCAAATAAGTTTGCATTTGAAAATGGATCCATACTTTTACTGCCATTTTTGCCATTTCATGGAAGCTTAATGAAGTCATCATTGATTTAGCCAACACTAAAGGAGAAATATTTTAAAATATAATATAATGAGTAAACTTTGAACAATTTCATATTATTTCAAGTATTAGTTTTGCCTTCAAAATTATGTCCATGTCTATTCTGTATACATTATTATTGGATATTACATGCTTACTTTGGCCCTAATGAGAAAAACTCTGTTCCCTTTTTGTTGTATTTGAGAAATTTTGGGGCTGATCAAGGAAAAAGATATTATAGTAAGATGACAGTAACCCATGACAAGCTTTCTGTGTGCTACACTTTGTCAAATTTGGGTAAGATAGTTCACTTGCCTTCCTCATAGCATGAGACATTCTAACTGCTATGTCATAAAGTCACTCCCCCAAAAGGAAGGAAGGCAAGTGAACTCCAGAAGGGTGCGTAAACTGAGAGGGGGCTTATATATCTAGGTGATGTCATTTGGCATCATAGCAGGAAGTCTCTGGTTTTGGAGAGTAAAGAGCAGCAGTGACTTTGGGACTAGGCCCGAGGTTTATTTTATCTGTGACCTGCAGATGTTGGTTCAGTCTCACAGTGTATTTAAAGCAGAAAGGATCTACATGGCTAAAAATCTACTTATTTGGGGCTATATTTGTAACATTGGATGTGTAAAATATTTGGATTTGGCATGGAAAAATGATGAGTTAATGGATCCTGGACTGCTATGAAAAAGTAAACAACATAGGACCAATATAGAGAAGTCATCTTTGACTCATTTATATAACATCTATTAACACCTTTTCCATTTTTTCCTATAATACTAATTTTTTTGATTGAAATCTTTAATTTCTTTTTATTTTAAATATGTGGGGTACAATTCAGGTTTAGATATACAAACAATGAGTATGCAAGTGACCTTGTTGATGAGGTGTGCCCCTCCTCCCCTAGCAATTTCCCTCAACTACCAATCACACCCCCCCTCCCCTGGCAGTTTCCCACCGCTGCCAATTCCTTTCTTATAGTATTATGATAATTGTTTGAAGTCAGCTTATGAGTGAGAACACATGGTACTCTATTATTTGTTTCTGTGATAGATCACTGAGTATGATCAATTCTAAATCCATCCAAGTTGCTGCCAAGTCCATATGTTTGTCCTTTATGACTGTATAATATTCTATTGTGTATATGTACCACATTTTTAAAAAATCCAGTCCAGCTTCAATGGACAATATGGGTGGTTCCAGTTTGTGCTATTGTGAATAGAGCTGCAATAAACATACGTGTGCAGGTATCTTTTTTGTAGAATGATTTGAGTTCCTCTGGATATATTCCCAATAGGGTCATATGGAAAGTCAAGTTCTAGTTCTTTCAAAATCACCACACTGTCTTCCAGAGAGGTTTCACTAGTTTGCCTTCTCACCAGCAGTGTAGAAGCGTTCCTTTTTCTATGCATCTTTGCCAGCATCTGCTGTTGTTTGTTTTATTACTGATGACTATTCTTACTGGGATTAGGTGGTATCTCAAGGCGGTTTTGATTTGCATTTCTCTGATGATAAGGGAGGCTGAGCACTTTTTCTTGTGTCTGTTGGCTGCCCATATATCTTTTTTGGAGAAGTGTCTATTCATGCCTTTTGCCTGCTTTTGAATGGGGTTGTTTTTTTTCCTTTTGGCACATTTGAGTTTCTTGTAGATCCCAGATATTAGATCTTTGTCAGAGATACAGTTGGAAAATATGTTTTCCCATACTTTAGACTGTCTCCCTGCTCTTTTGATGTTTCTTTTGCTTTGAAGAAACTCATCAGTTTGATGAGGTCCCACTTGTCTATCTTATTTCTTATGGTAAGGGCACTTAGGGTTTTGATCAGGAATTGGTTGCCAGTTTCAATTTCTATAAGGGTGTCTCCTGCGTTTTCCTTTTCTTTTTTTCTTTTTTTCCCCTTTTTATTATAAAGATGTGGGGTACAATTCAGGGTTAGGAATACAAACATTGATTATGAAGGTACCCTTGTTGATGAGGATGCGCCTCCCTCCCCTAACACATGTCTCCTGTGCTTTCTAAGATTCTTATAGTTTGAGGTTTTATGTTTAGGTCTTTGATCCATTTAGAATTAATTTTTGTGTATGGTGATAGGTAGGGGTCCT
This sequence comes from Carlito syrichta, assembly GCF_000164805.1. Lineage (NCBI taxonomy): Eukaryota > Metazoa > Chordata > Mammalia > Primates > Tarsiidae > Carlito > Carlito syrichta. Next base: position 110,919 of record NW_007069489.1, read on the forward strand.
GTTTCAATCTTCTGCATGTGATCAGGCAGTTTTCTCAGTACCATTTAGTGAATAGGTTCTTCTCTCCCCAGTGGTTGTCGGAGGCTTTGTCAAAGGTGAGTTGGTTGAGAAATTGAGACGTTGCTTCTGGAATCTCTACCCTGTTCCATTGGTCTATATGACTTTACTTGTACCAGGCTATTTTGATTACTGTAGCCTTATAGTAAAGTTTGAAGTCTGGAAGTGTGATAGCTTTTTCTTTATTTCTTTTGCTAAGAATTGTTTTGACTATTTGTGGTTGTTTGCATTTCCATATGAATTTCTGTATTGTCATTTCCAGGTCTGAGAAGAATGATGTTGGTAACTTAATGGGTATTGCATTGAATCTGTAGATTTCCTTTGGTAGGATGGACATTTTAACAAAGTTGCTTCTTCCAATCCAGGAGCATGGAATATTTTTCCATTTGTTTGTGTCTTCTAGGATTTCTTTGAGCAGTGTTTTGTAGTTCTCATTGCAAAGGTCTTTCACGTCTCTGGTTAGGAAGATGCCTAGATATTTCTTTTTTGTTTGTGTGGCTATCATGAATGGGATTATGCTTTTTATTTGAGTCTCTGCCTGCTTGTTGTTGGTGTACAGGAAAACAACTGTCTTTTGCACATTTATTTTGTGCCCTGAGACTTTGCCAAAGTCCTTTAACAGTGTACACTGGTTTTTGACAGATTCTCTTGGATTGTCAAGGTATAGGATCATATCATCTGCACAGAGGGATAACTTGACTTCCTCTTTTCCTATTTGGATACACCTGATTTTCTTCTCTTGTCTAATTACCCTAGGTAGCATTATCAGCACAATGTTGAACAAGAGTGGTGAGAGTGGGCAGTCTTGCCTTGTTCCAGTTTTCAGGGGAAATGTTTCCAGTTTCTGTCCATTTAGCAATATGTTAGCTGTGGGTTTAATGTAGATGGCACTTACTATTTTCAGGTATGTTCCTTCTATACCTAGGTGTTTGAGGGTTTTTATCATGAAGGGAAGCTGGATTTATCAAAAGTTTTTTCTGAATCTACTGACATAATCATGTGGTTCTTGTTTTTACATCTGCTGATGTATTTAATTACGTTTATGGACCTGCAAATGTTGAACCAGCCCTGCATCTTGGGGATGAAGTCTTCTTAGTCATGGTGGATGATTTTTGAGATGTGTTGTTGGATCTGGTTTGCTAGAATTTTGCTGAGGATTTCTGCATCCTTGTTCATAAGGGATGTTGGCCTGCAGTTCTCTTTTTTTTTTGTTGGATCTTTACTTGGTTTGGCTATCAGTGTGATGTCAGCTTTGTAAAATGATTTGGGAAAATTTAATCTGTCTCAATTGCCTGAAATACTTTTGATAGAATTGGTATCAGCTCCTCCCTGTATGTTTTGTAGAATTTTGAAGGAAAACTATCTGGTCCAGGGCTTTTTTTTTGTAGGTCATTTTTGTATGACAGAGTCAATTTCCTGGGTTCCTATTGGTGTATTTAGTGGCTCAATGCCTTATAGTTTCAACCTGGAGAGGTTGTGTGATGTCAGAAAGTCTTTCATTTCAATAGGTTATCAAGTTTGTTTCCTTATGGGTGTACATAGTAATCTTTGATAGTCTTTTGCATTTTTGGGGGGGCAGTTGCGATTTGATATTTAGTATTTCTGATTGTGTTTATTTGGGCTTTTTCTCTCTTTTTCTTGGTCATTCTGGCAAGGTGTTCATCAACTTGCTAATTCTTTCAAAGAAACAGCTTTTGGTTTTGTTGATGTTTTCTGTGATATTTTTGTCTTCTGTGTCCCATATTTGGGTTCTTATTTTGGTGATTTGAATTCTTATGTTAAATTTGGGGTTTTGGTGGTCTTCGCTTTTCACCTCCCTTAGGTGAATTGTTAGGCTCTCAAGTTCTGATCTTTCAATTTTCTTGATGTGTGCTCATAGAGAAATAAATTCCCCTCTTAGAACTGTTTTCATGGCATCCCAGAGGGTTTGAAAATATATTTCTTCATTTTCATGTTTCCAGGAATCTTTTATTTTCTGCTTTGATCAGTGTTGACCCAGTTGTTGTTCAATATCATGCTGTTTACTATCCACATCTTTGTGTGCTTTGGGGAAATTTTATTGGTGTTGATATTTATTTTTATTCCACTGTGATCTGAGAAGGTACATCACAGGATTTCAACCTTATAGAATTTGTTTATGCTAATTTATAGCCAAGGATGTGATCGAGTTTGGAGTATGTTCCATGTGATGATGAGTAGAATGTACATTCTGTGGTTGTTGGGTGGAATAATCTGTGGGTATCTATTAAAAGTTCATTTGGTCTGGTGTCAAGTTTAGGTTCTGGATCACCTTTTGTATTGGTCTCAGTGTTCTATCTAGGGCTGTTAGTGGGGTATTCAAGTCCTCTGCTATTATACTGTTAGAGTCAGCATATTTTTTTTAGCTTTACTCAGTAGTTGCTTTATAAATACTAGTGCTCCTGACTTGGGTGCATATATGTTTATGATGGATATTTTTTGTTGATGATTGAAACTTTTATCATTATGTAATGTCCTTTTTTATCTTTTTAAATTTTTGATAGCTTAAAGGCTGTTTAGTCTGATATTAAGATCATGACTCCTGCCTTCTTTTGTGATCCATTTGTCTGGAAACTCATTTTCCATCCTATAAATTTGAGTCTGTGTGTATCCCTTGTGGTGAGATGAGTCTCTTGGATGCAGCAAATAATTAGGTCATGGTATCTTATCCAATTTGCCATTCTGTGTCTTTTCAGTGGTGCATTTAGTTCATTCATATTCAGGCTAATTATTGAAATGTGACTGTTTATCCCTGACAAGAGGTTCTTATAAAGTTTTTTCTGTGTTCACTTGTTTTCCTTTGACTTTGGGGCTGATATATGCGTGTGTTTTCAAGTTTCTTATTGTGATTATTCTCTGTTGATTCTGTGCTCTGTTGTTCTCTTGGGATGTGTGTGGTCATTCTTAGTTTCTTTTTTCTGTGCTTAATATCTTTTTAAGTGTCTCCTGTAGAGCTAGTCTGGAAGCTGCATAATCTCTTAGGGATTGGATGTTTGGGAAGGATTTTAATTCTCCATCACTCATGAAGCTGATCTTGGTTGGGTAGGAAATTCTGGGTTGAAACTGCTTATCTTTGAGGACTGAATATTGAACTTCAGTCCTTTCTTGCTTATATTGTTCCTGCTGATAAGTCTGCTGCTATTCTGATTAGTTATCCCCTGTAGGTAGTCTGACCTTTTCTCTAGCAGCTTTTAGGATTTTTTCTTTTGTGCCTACTTTGTGTAGGTGAATTAATGTGTGTCTTGGGGTTAATCTTCTCATCTGATGTCTTGTGGGTGTTCTCTGTATCTCTTGTGTTTGGCTGGTCATATCACTGGAGGAATGGAGAAATTTTTCTTGCATTACCTCCTGGAATACTTGCTCCAAGTTGTTCTCCATTTCTCTTTCTTCTTCTGGGATACCAGTAAGGCATAGGTTCTGCCTCTTGATATAATCGCACATCTCTTGTAGACTTTGTTCTTTTTTTCTGAATCTTCTTTCTATGAAGAAAGATTTACAAATTGGGTTAATTGGAACTGGCAACCAATACATGATCTCTTTATATTTCCTTTTGAATATGGTCCTAGCAAACTATTCCACACTATTCCTGTTTCATGAGTTATTTTAAAGTGATTTTAATAGGGGAAATTTCCAGATCCCATCCAGAATTGATAACTTACTTTAATTTTTTCAATATTGTGTTTTATATTTAGAAAACAGTAATCTGTGATCATAAGTTTGATATTTGCCTTCTAACTCATGGAACTAATTCTGTTAAAATCAATAATATACAAAGAAATATTAATTTTCTTTTCATCATCGGTATACAATGTCATTCACACTTAATTTCCTCATCTGTAACAATAATAGGAAACAATAATAGGTTTGCATATATTGTCAGAATTGAATGAGAAACTATATGTAAAGCACATACCATACTGTTACTTTTTCAACTAAAGGTATTTCTGTATGAATGCTGAAATCTTTTAAATATTAAGTCAACATCTCTTAAAACCAATCTTTACAAAAGAGAAAATAGCATGAATAATATATAAAAGATTATAAATTACTTCAGAAAATAGTAGACATTTGAAAAAAAAAAAAAGATTTGGCACGGTGGCTCAATCCTGTAATCCCAGCACTTTGGGCCAAGGTGAGGGGATTGCCTGAGCCCACAGGTTCAAGAACAGCCTGGGCAGGTTGGCAAGACCTCATTTCTACAATAAATAAAAAAAAATTTGCTCAGCGTGGCAGTGTACGCCTGTTGTTCCTGCTAATTGGAAGACTGAGGTGGAAGGATCATCTGAGCCCAGCAAATTGATGGAGTGGCAGTGAGCATGCCACTGCACTCCAGCTGGGTGATGGAGTGAGACCCTGATTTAAAAAAATAAATAAAATCTCCCTGTCGGAGACCGGCTCCGATCTTTTGAGGGAGGGTTAGGACCCACACCGGAGAATCTGGATGGAGAGAAGAGACCACTCGGAGGCAGTTCTTCTGGGAACAGTCTGATTAGGACTGAAGCCAATTTTATTCAAACCTTTTCCAATTTATATACCATTTTCTATACCTTCCAGCAGTGTGATAATTACTTGCTGGGGGTGTACAAATTCCATGATGTATATCACGTTTTACAAATTATGCATCACAAGACCATCACGAGACTTGCAAGTTCCAAGCAAACAATTCGAACTCTATGATGCCTGACGTGCTTCACAAAACTCACATCAAGGTCACAGGTGCACAATTTCAATACAGTTCGTTCAAAATGTCTTCCATAGTGTTCAATAAGTCATTCATATTATACTCTTTGTTCTAAACCCTGATTAATACAAAAACTTTCTAAGTTAACTCTAGGTTCAATCCAAGTTCACCGACTCCTAATATTTTTTAACGATTGATATTATCAACTTAACACTATACTATAATCTATAAGTTTACTTAAATGACTTAATTTTTATTTACTCCATTAACCTATTATGATTCAACATAGTATCCTGTAATTCTATAACAATGAAAACTTATTCTTAAACTATAAAACCTAACCATGACTATATGAGTTTCCTATGTCTAAACTTTAATTTTTATATAATCTAATGATTGGCCTTTAATACTATGTTATATCCTATTAAGCTAATACCTTATCATTAAATCTTATAATTATCATTAACGTATGATTTTTAAAATCATAACATTATAATTCTCATTCTATTCCAAAAAAACTACGACTTTAACCCAAAACTTAAATCTTTTTTCCTAGTATATTAATACATGGCTACGTGTAAAATTTCCTATTGTCATACTAGAAGCAAAAACAACACCGTTGGGAAACTTTCGGTATACTAATCAAAGGATCTTAAAATTGGCCTACAGGAACAAGAACTAAAGTCATAATCTGAGAAAAGGAAACTTAAAAGCTTAAACAAAACTTAAATGTTTTCTATGAACGCTTATTACTGTTTCAATCTTTTCCGATGGAAATTGTATCGTCTTCAATGTATGTTTTATCCAAACAAGTCTATTCTAAAAGTCAAACAGTAGCTGTCACACTCTTAGATAATGAACTGCATGGTTACCATGACAATGGTCACAGGCTGAAGCAAACAGAGTTTCGGCATGTAACGAAACTAGAAAAACGTCCTGCCTGGCTAGAGGCAGGGCAATAAAACTATTGTGGTAATTTAGTTTCTAATCTTAATCCTAGGAGAAACTGCCTTTTGGAACAAGAGCTGACTAACCAATCTACCAGGAAATAGAAGTTAAAAAATATCTAGAAAGAAGTAAAACTTAGAAGGGACAAGGTCATATAAAATAATTCTGCTGTGCAACTTTCCATCAGGTGTATAGAGATTTACTTATAAGTTTTACTGCCATGTATGCACACTGGTCACTAATCACACGCCAATATTATAGGTATAACTGATATCCCATGTCAGAGGCGATCTTCCAGATGGGCCTTTACAGGCCTCAGCCATGTAGCTATAGATGTTGGCTCCCAACATTTCCCTATATTCAAAGAGTTGAAGAGTATATAGAGTCTAAAATTGTTGGTGGTGGGAGAGAGATTGAGAAAGGACAAGCAAAGAAGTTCAAAAAAGGCAAAAACATAATTAAATACATGATGATAGAGAATTAAAAAGAAAAAAAAAAACTCCAAAGTAATAATTTATATTCTTTAAACCTAGAAACTTATAAATGGGCAAAAAAGTATTCTGATGTAAAAGGAGAACACTTTCCTGAGATAAAAGAATATGCCAGAAGCATATTTTGAGATGAGGAATGTACGAAAAGAATGAGAACATTTTCCAAGATAAAAACAGTGGGGGCATGAACCACGAGCAGAAATGGAGGGAAGCCAAACAACAGTATGATACCTAGTAAAACAGTAGATGAGGAAAACATGGACACAACCCCATAAAACAACTCTGGAGACAATATCGCTCCTGAGGGAGAGTTGTCTCAGTCAGAGGCAAGGGGACTGTAATATTCATACCCTGCATACATCAGTTCTTGTTTAACAGCTACTCAGGGGCCAGGTGGGAATATAAATTCCAAGGACTTCTAGTTTTCCAAGGGCAGGCACTATTAATTTGGTGTCCTGAGTACAGCACTCTTAAGAGAGAGACTCAGGTGCTCATTGTGAGTGAAGCACACCAAGGGTTGGTATGCATAAAAAGGATAGAGGCGTTTGAGATGATACAGTTGTAATGGAGCAGTTTTCACAGCTTGTATCTTTAAAACAGAGAGGAAAATCAAGCTCTAAAAAACTTTGGTCTAATATAATCAACAAAATGACATAACCTTTTATTTCTTTTTAAATGTGATATGCAAAGAACAATTATATGCTCTCCAACTACAAAAAGCCAATCTATTATTAGTAATAACAAAAAAAAATCATCTAACTGTAAAGCTTTTTGTATATAATTTACTAGTCAACAATAGAATATATATTTGCAAGGTCTATACAAGTTTGAGATGGAAGACATGACTGAATAGTTCTCAGTCAAGTTATTATCACTTTCAAATTTAACTTAAAACTTTGTAATTATCTTTTGCCCATTTTGTAATGAGGCTTTTTTTCCCAGCTCACTTGAGTTCCTTGTAGATCCTAGATGTTAGACCTTTGTTAGGGATACAGTTGGTAAGTATTTTGTCCCAATCTGTGAGCTCTCTCCCTGTTCTCTTGATGGTTTCTTTGGCTTTGCAAAAGCTTGTTAGTTTGATGAGGTCCCACTTGTCTATCTTATCTCTTATGGCATGGGCACATCGAGTTTTGACCAGGAATTGGTTGTCAGTTCCAATTTCCATAAGGGTGTCTCCTGCATTTTCTAAGGTTCTTATAGTTTGAGGTTTTACATTTAGGTCTTTGATCTATTTAGAGTTGATTTTTGTGTACGGTGATAGGTAGGGTTCTTGTTTTAACCTTCGCATGTGGTCAGCCAGTTTTTCCAGCACCATTTACTGAATAGATTCTCATCTCCCCAGTTGTTGGTAGTGGAGGCTTTGTTAAAAATGAATTGGTTGAGAAATTGAAGTTTTGCTTCTGGAATCTCTATCCTGTTCTATTGTTCTATATGCCTGTTTTTGTACCAATACCAGACTGCTTTGTTTATTGTAGCATTATAGACAGTTCTTGGAGGAGGACATACAAGCAGTCAACAGATGCATGAAAGGATGCTCAACCTCACTAATCATCAAAGAAATGCAATTGAAAACTACACTGGGATACCAACTAACTCCAGTCAGGATGGCCATTATAAATGACTCAAAAAACAGCAGATGCTGGAGAGAGGAGGTGGTGAAAAAGGAATAACTCTACACTGGTTGTGGGAGTGTAAACTAGTGCAGTCTCTGTGGAAAACAGTGTGGCAATTCCAAAAAGATCTAAAAATCAGCCTTCCATATGACCCCACAGTCCCCCTACTGATAATATACCTGGAAGAATTCAAATCACTCTATAAAAAGATACCTGTAATCATATGTGTACCGCAGCATTGTTCACCGTAGCAAGTACATGGAACCAACCATGCTGCCCATCAAAAAGGACTGGAATAAAAAACTGTGGTACATATTCATGATGGAATATTATGAGCCATAAAGAAGAACAAAATCATGAACTTCACAGCAACCTGGATGTTCACAGGAACAAAGAACTGAATATCACATGTTCTCACTCATAAGCGAAACTTGAACAATTATTGTAATGCTATAAGAAAAGGATTGGCAGTAGCAGGAAGCTGCCAAGAGGGGAGTGGGGAAGTGGGATTGGCAGTAGTTGGAATCTGCCTGGGGATGCAGGGGCTTTGGGGGTGGGGTGGGGCATGCCTCATCAACAAGGGTACCTGCATAATTGACATTTGTATGCCCAACCCTGAACCTTACTCCACATCTTTAAAATAAAAAAATTAAAATAAAAAAATCTTCAGGTTTTTTTTTTTTTTTTGAGTTGGAGTCTTACTCCATCACCCAGACTGGAGTGTAATGGCCGCTCCTGGCCACCGCAGCCTCGACCTGCTGGGTTTCGGCGATCCTGCTGCCTCAGCCTTCCGAGTAGCCGGAATTACAAGCACACGCTACCATGCCCGACTGATTTTTTGATTTATTGTAGAGATGAGGTCTCGCCAAGTTGTCCAGGCGGGACTCGAACCCACGGGCTCAGGCAATTCACTCACTTCAGCCTCCCAAAGGCGCAGGATTACAGGATGAGCCACTGAGCCCAGCTAGAAAAAAAAAAATCTTGGTAACTAGAATCCAATAAACTAGAGATATATCAAAATAATGATGGTGTTTAAAATAATATTTTTGTGCCTTAGTTTTGGAATAACTGGTAAAAAAGTATGACATTGAACATGAAAGACACTTAAATATAAAAATATGCATAAATATTTCTAGGAATTTTGTGTTGAGAACAGCATGTAATTAAAGTCTTTTTTCATGTTTTAAAATTTATTTTAGAGTTGTGACGTACAGGTGAGGATTTGCTATATAAGGAGGCTTCATGCAGGTGAAGTTTGGGCTTCTACCTGGCTCTTACTCTCCCTGGTAAAGGACTAGGTATCCACCATGTTGTCATATGCCCTGCTCCCTCCTTCCTCTTTCCCTCCCCCTTAAGTTGACAAACAATATGTGAGAATACCTACAAAAAATGGTGGAAAGGAAATGACAGAAATGTATAAAATGTGCTACCTTCTTTATATTTCATAGAAGAGTAAACAAGAACTGTCCAGAATATTAAAGATGTGAAAAATAAGATTTATATATATTTTTAAATTTAAAATATCTCTAAACTCTATTGTTAGGTGAAAGTGTAAAATAATGTAAAACAGAAAAAGTGTCTTAAAGAATCAATTTGTGAACAGGTGTTTCAGAAATGGAGGGAGACAGGGTTGTGAAATGGAAGATAAAAATTTAATTTTCATTTGAACTCCTGTAATATGTAGATTTTTACACATGTATACATTTCTTTAAAAGGCAAAATCTATAGGTTCATTTTAAAAATGAACCTATAGTATTATGTTATGACAGCATCACATATACTGGAGAATATCTTGAGTTATTTCCTTCAAATAACTCAATGCTGATAATGTTATTGCTTAGAGTTTTGAGAAGTCTGCTTTTTGAAATGGTCATTCTAGATAATCTTATTTTTTCCTTGAGATTACTGAAAGTTTCTGGAAAAAATCATTTCCCCCCCCCCAGGGGATTTTATTTCTTTTAAAGTTTGTTAATCTTTTCCTGAAATAGTTATTTCTGAATTTTTACATTGAAACAATATTATGCACACCACAAAGGATTTTTTTAGTATGCACTGACTGTGTTGCGGATCAGATTGAGCTACATATAATAAACTTGAAATTTAAAGAGGAGTCACTGCAAAGACTTTAAATACCTTATAGTTTGTATTTAAAATTGGCTCTTGTTTCATAAATCTGCACTGGTTTTATTACTCTACTTCATGTTTGCCCATAGAAATTGTGTTTTAATAAAAATGTAGAATCTTCCACTTATTATAACTTCTTAACTCTTAAAAATCTGTTAGGAAAAAGCAATCAGTATTAAAATGTTCATAATATAATAAAATTGCAGAGAAAATAAGTACATTTACTGTATTAATTCTAATGAGTTAGGCTTTATTAAAATAGCAGTCTCTAGTAGGCAGTAGCAAAATATAAGGTAAGTTTATAATGAACTGAAATACGGTTTAGGATTCATTCAGAAGGCAGGGTAAGTGGGAAGTAGATGGAGATATTGTTCTATGCAGTCAAACAGACACTCAAGTTTAAGAAAGTTTGTTCTTTGTCATAATTACCTAGTTTTCATGGTCTTAGTCATGCCATCTCATTGAATTGGAAGGAAAAATCACATGAAGTTTCCATGGGAGATTTTGTTGGCTAAGTCAAGGTACCCAGCAGCACTTCATCTCAATATTTAGAAACTCAATCTGATGACCACCTCCAACAGGATTAGAGGGTGGGAAATTCAGTTTAATTATATATCTATGTCCGATCTAAATATGTCTACACATTTTGACAACCTCTTCCATTCAATTATGAAGTCTCCTCCCACCCTCACCCTTTGAGTTTGGTCTTATCCAAATTACCTGCTTTAAGTTACCTATGCAGAGTTTGAGCTTAAGACTAAAAACAAATAAACAAATAAAAAATAAAACTTGCAGCTTCTGCTCTTGGAATATTGTCAAGATCAGGAGTCCGTCGAAAGTGGCTGGAAAGACCACATGAAGGAAAACCTGGCCAATAGCCTGTCAACCACCAGACTTGTGAGTGAGGTCACTCTAGATCATTCAGCCCTAGTAGGTCTATCCACTGACTGCATGTGTCTGAGTAAGTTCAGCCCAACCCATAGTCTTCTCCACTGAACTCAGCCCGAATTGCTAGCTCACAGAATTGTGATCAACAACAACAATAAAAAGTTTAATTGAACCATTAAGTTTGAGTAGATTGTTAGCACGGACTCCCTCATTCAGTGCCCGTTCAAAAATTAATTTTGACATACAGCTAGTATCTTTGTGACACTCATTTTGTAGTAGGAGAAAAATCTACAAACATAAATTTTCAGAGTGTTCCAATTTTCTTAAAGGCAAAAATTAGCATGTTCTCATATTCTTCATTGTATTAAATACCTAGAAAAATGGTTTTAAACAAAGATTGGAATGCTTTTCAATTTAGAATATTTACAAATCTGATCTCGGATATTTAAATAACTTTAAAAGTTGATGCATAAAGCACTTGCTATTTGCAAAATATCTATTTTTTTCTGTTTCACAATTTTGCATTTTAATAAAAATTAGTATTAATCACTAAAAGTTTTTTATTGAAGGGTATACACTCAGAATATGTACACTTGCCAAAAATATTTCCAATTTCATGTTCACAAAATAAAATTAAAATTTAACCAAGAAGAAATAAGAATAAGTACAGGAAATAAGACATAAAGACAAAGAGTGTTAATGTTATGTGATACACTAATATCTCTCACTCCTTACTAACCAAGCTATTTTAGCACTATATAGTGGCTACATTTCACAAACCAGTATCAGATATACAAATGTATGTATAGGGACTAGTTGCCAGAATATTTGAATTTCAGAGAAATCCAATATATAGGTTCTTATGTATGTAAAATGGATTGTTTCTTATGTCACGCATAATTCATTTTCATATCTTTGCTTTGCATTATATAATAAATAAAGTATGTATTTTACATTAAAATGTCTGGTTGATCTGTGACATAATCTCAATTTTTGGCAATAAGAATTATAGCTTCTTTCTTACCTAATATAAGCTAATGTATAACTTCTAGGCTAAAAATAGTATACATTTCTTCAGTTAAATTTTAGACTTAGATTTAGAATACGTCTCAAGATAGAGATTTATAAATTCAAGTAAGATAAAATTTCTTCCCTTTGTTTTTGTAAGTGATTAAACTTTGCAAATGATTCATGTTGCAACAAAAAATCCATAGCTACCTTCTTTCAATTATAGAGTTGTTCAGTTTCTCTTGACTCTTCCACTATAAACATGGTTTCAGCAAACATAAACAATTGTGATTTCATAGCAGAAAGTTAATTACATTTTTTATGTCATAGCAGCAAGTTAATTACATTTTTTATGTCATGATCTCACTCTATCACCCATGCTGGAGTGCAGTGACACCATCACAGCTCACTGCTGTCTTGACCTCTTGGGCTCAAGTGATTCTTCTGACACAGCTTCCCAAATAGTAGGGACTGAAGGCATGCACCACCATGATTGGCTAATTTTTAAATTTTTTTGTGGAGACAAGGTCTTCCTATGTTCCCTAGGTTGGTCTTGATCTCCTGGGCTCAAACAGGCCTCTCATCTCAACCTCACAAAGTGCTGGGATTCCAGGAGTGAGCTACTGTGTCAAACCTATTAATTCAATTTATATCTTAAGTTTCCATTACAAAACTGAATGTGTGATTGAATTATGTAGGGCTGTATTTATATTAGTATTATTAATAAAAATTATATTTTAAAACTTTTCATTTAACAGGATTAAATAAATTTTGTTAATGAAGCATTTCATAAAGAGAAGTTTCATGCCATATGAGATATAATAAAGAAATTAGTTTCCTTTTTTCTGCCTTAGTACGTTTTGGAACTACAGAAGCAAAAGTAAATTTGTTCCTTTGCCGCATAACTTATTTATCAGACATTTCAATATGTAAATACCTCACGAATTTTGAAAGGGGAGGAGTTGTACACATCATTTTCAAATTTGTATGACAATATAACTTATTCTCAAGAGATGGCTAATTGGATTAGTGTCTATCAGAAAATACTTTGAGAAATGATCGTTTAACAGCTTTCAAAAATTATTTGCAATGTAAACCTACCTAGATAATGTGTTCATGGATATAAAGTGAAGAATAATAGATAACAAAGACTCAAAAGGATGGGAAAGTGGGAGAGGGAGATGAAAATTACTACATGGGTACAATGTCCATTATGCAGGTAATGGTTACACCAAAAGCGCAGACTTCAGCACTACTGAATATGTCTTGTTGATGCAGTTTGGATATTAGTCCCATCCAAATCTCATGTGGAAATGTTACCGCTAACATTCGGGGTGGAGCTGGATGGGAGGTGTCGGCGTCCTGTAGGCAGATCCCTCATGAATAGCTTGATGCTGTCCTCAGCATAGTCAGCGAGTTCTTCCTCCACCATTTAACTGGAAGATCTGACTGTTAAATAGATCTTGGCACCTTCTCCCCACTCTCTTTTGTTCCCCGTCTCGCCATGTGACATGCTTGCTCCCTCCTTTGTCTTCCTTTAAGAGCAAGAACTTCCCAAGTACCTCACCAGGAGCACATGCTGGTGCCATGCTTCTTGTACTATCTGCAGAACCATGAGCCAAATAAAGCTCATTTCTTTATAAATTACCCAGTCTCGGGTATTCCTTTATAGCAATGCAAATGGATTAACACATCCTATAACCAAACTGCACCACACCCCTTAAATTAAATCAGTAAATAGTAAATACTGAAAAAACTATCACAAACAGATGGCACACAGCTAAGGCCAATATTCTAAGACATAGTGTGCCTGAATTTTTAGAAAGACAGCAGAGTCATGGGAGATAAGAACCAGATCTTATTTTTTTAAAAGTTTTATTGAGATATAATTTACATATCATGCATATCACCCGCTTATTCAAGTGTTTTAGCATATTCAGATTTATGCAACCATCATCACAATAAATTTTAGAGCCTTTTCATTATCCCCGAAGAAAACACTTTAGGTATCACCTACTTGTCCTCCCAAGTCCCCAATAGTAGGCATTCATTTTTCTGTTTTTCTAATTTTTTAGATTTGAGACCCAATTCTTTTAGGATTAATGTAAAGAGTCTAGTTTTGACTTTGAGTGAAATAGAGAGCTTTGAGTAGAAAACGAATGTAATTGACAAAACAATTTGGGAGTCCCTTCATCTGTTGTGCCATGAATAAACTGATACAGGTAGTCATGGAGCTAATTCATCAAACGATGATCTTGCCTTAGAATAGGGTAATGTTGGGCAGTTGCATATGGCTTATGTATAATGCAAAAATAATTTATTAGATGATCTGAGAGATAATGGACTCTTAGTGTATATGTGTTTTTCCAAGTATGCTCTGAACTCGTAATTCTTTTTTAGCACTTTCCTTTGGCACCATATTTCAGACAAAAGACGTGCTGAGTATCTCAAACCGAGATTTGAGTGAAGTTTTCCTGCAAGTAGAAATCAACTAGATCTTCGTCTTAGAACTTGTAGATGTTTGGATCTGTTATGTATACCGGGATTAGAAGTGAAAGAGTAGTGTTTACTTATAAGATTTTTGTTTTGCTTTCATTTTTCAAAAACATGGGGGAAGGTAGATATTATTATTACTTTTAATACTCATGTATTTCCACTTTATAAGGAAGCTGGACTTTATAAATATTAAGTAACTTACCTATTTAGAAAAAAATCTACAAGTCAGAAATTTTGGCTAAAGGGTATGTAATTACAGAAGTAGCGTGCTTAACAACCATAAAAATTAATAAAAAGTAAATAAGGGTGCCACATAGCTGTATGCCATCAAGAAATAAAACTTCTCTATTTTGACTCTGCTTCTCATTTAATAAAAACAAGCAATGTGATATATCTTAAGTAAAATTATAGAAAAATAAAATCATTTCAAAAGTTGTCTAGGTAAACAGCAGATACTCTCGCTGTTGTCCTGCCTGTTATGCTCTTCACAATGTATCTTCCCTTTAATAAATCTACATTTCTTAATTTAAAAAATTAAGTTAAATTTTTTTAAAAAGCTGTCCTATTTTGTACTATAAGGAGAAAAATAAAATTTTATAATCATATAAAAGTGTCTGGAATCATGGAAATAAAAGGAATTGAGTTTTAATGTGTATGGCTTCATTTTAATATTAACTGTATCTTATTTGAAATTTTTATTATCTAAAATATTAGGAGATTTCTGAAAATTACCTATGAGAACTGTTATATGAATTTAGGTGTTTAGGAAAAAAAGTTGTATTTTTTTTTTAAGGATATATTCATTACAATGGAGTTTTTATTAACAGAAAAATATTTATAGTTTTAAGATTGTTATATACATTTGCATATAGATATTAAATATTCAAATATTTTCCAAACATTATTTCATTAAGTTTTCTTAAAAATAGGCATGCATGTGTGTACTCATACATGGAAGAAAATAGTCTAACTGACTGTTCTCTAGTTTTTATTGACACCTGACAGCCTTTTAAACATTTGAGGTTTTTTTGTTCTGTTACTGTGATTTTTTTTGATCAGAAAATTACCATAATAAAATCAACATTCAACTTTCATTTACATGCTATAATGTATTTTCCATTTTCCTGACCTCAAAATGTTAGAATGTGTTGAGTTTCTTCAATTCTCTTTCAGCTTTCCCCTCCACGTTTTTACCATTCTCATTTCTATTGAGATGCTAATATTTATAAATGAAATCAATGTAGTTTGGAATCTCTGCCTTTTATCTGGACTTTGTCATGAAGTCCATGATCAGTCACCTGGGAAGGAGGTGGGAAAAGTCAGGTATCTTTCTCCTCCTGTTTCCCTTGAGGTCACTGGTACTGACTTTCTTCTAAAGGAAGTTCTTTGCTCCTTGCAGTGAGGCCAGCTCTATAAGGAGCATCTTCCTGCTGGTTTCTAATAACATCTCTCCCTTTGTCCTAGGAGGGATTACAGTCTGCTGCTGTCAACTCCATGTCTCTTTGACCCTTTCATTTTCTCTATATCCTGTTTATATCAGTGTAGTTAATTCCTTATCTATAAACCCTCTTATGACCATGCTAAAAGTGAGAGTGTCATCTGTTAGTTTCCGGACTGACTTTAAAAAAGGGAAGTTATTGAACTTAAGGAAGATGTATTTTAGCATCTATATGCTTTTTAAAAATATTTTGGAGCTAGCAGATATAACTGAAGCTGATACATCAGAATATTGTGGAATTGGGAATATACATTTTGATGCTATGAAGCCCCTCTTTTAAAATAAAAAAAATTAATTGTTGTGGTATAGTTTATAAATAGCAGTTATAGGTGTAGTTGCTAAGGCAATATGCTTTTGTTAAGAAATTGCCTACTATTCTGTCATATTTTACAGACAGAAGATTATGGAGCAACAGATGTGAATTATTAAGAATATTCTAACAATGTCAAGATTTTGGCCTTTTATTTGGTTTGGCTGGAGACTATAAGCTCAGATTTTATCTGAACCCTGTCTGAACTAACAAGCAAAACTTACAGGCTTTGGTTCATAGAGGTTGTGCTGAACCTTTTTTTCCTTTTCTTTTTAAAATGTATTTTGTTATCTATGAGTTCATGTACTTTACTTAAAAGTCTGCATTTTTTTTCCCAAAATGATTTTCAGAAATTATTTCTAGAACATTAGACACTTTAAGCAATAGTACCAAAAAAAAACCCCTCTAAACATTCAGGGAAAAGAGATTTATTGTACATAAAAATGCATAATATGGATTTAACTTTATTATTAATTTATGAAAATATACCACATATGAATATAAATAGAAGTGGCTTATTTCAAAATAGATATAAATATTGTGTTTCCGGGGAACCGAAGTCAATAATTTAACTCAAAAAATCATATCCTAGATTAACTCAAATGTTAGTCTTTGGAAGAGAATAAATACATGTTTTGACTTTTAAAAAAATATATAAATTTGATAATGCACTTTAAAATTTTTATTTTGATTATTAAGTTGATTAGCTCACAAATTATTATAGTATAGTCATCCAGACTTATTTCAATTCTAACTTAATTGTGTAAACCTTTTAGGTTAGATATTATTGTTACTGTTTTATGTAGTCAATGTCTATTTATCTACATATCAAACATTTCATTTGATAGCCATTCTTTTTTTGTATCATTGGACCTTTCTTTAGGAATTTCCCAGTGCCAATACGTAGGTAAGTTGTGCCCCTTTCTCCAGCACAGTTTCCTTTCTGCTACACTCACTGAAGCTGTATTTCTGCCAGATCCTAACTTTTTGTGGGTAACTCTCTTCTGAACTCTCTGCCCTTGTTATCTGCTTGCATGCCAAACGTTGAATCCTGTGCTGGGTTCATTTGATTAATCAAGAAGCACATTTTCACGCTTTATAGATGAACAGATACATCCAGGCTGATCGTTGGGTGGTTCCAGTTTTTCTACTCCTATGGATTTTTGCCATTTTTCATTTTTGATCTCAGGTAAATATCTTTAATTTGCCTCTATAAAACTGAAAACTAGAAAACTATATTTAAAACTACCTTTTAAGACTGTAAGTATATTTAAAACTCTACTTTATCTAATGCTTTCGGTGTGTTAAATGTGTTCTCCGAATATCTAGTCCCCTATATTGCTGGAAATACAAGCTTAGACAAATATACTTTCAGAATATATTAAATAAATATTTATATAGGTTATATTCTCTGTACATATATTATCCTTTGAATTATAAATAATGGGTTTATCAATACAGTCTCAATTGTATACTTTAATACAAAGAATTCATTTTATAAATACAACATGTGCTATGAAGAGTATTTATATAAAATATTGTGAAGAAATACAGGTATAGTGCTCACTGTTTGGGTGATGAGTACCTTATAAGCCAAATCCTCATCATTTAATAAACCTTCGCATTACCCTTGGATCTATGAAAAATAAAAATAAAAAAGTAAACTAGATAGTTAAAATAAACAAGTTAATTTAGTCAATTAATTGACTATTTAGCACATTGGCCATCTGGAGCAATTAATTGGTTTTCCACAAGTTGACTTGTGAAATTGGCAATGCAGTGAATTCAGTAGATGAATTGGAATTCTAGTCATGTTCTTTTGTGGAATGGGCCTATGTCCATCTGTGTTCCTATCCAGAGACGAATCTCTTCATCTGCAGGGTACAGGTGAACAAGGTCAGTTTTCCTTGCTGTGGTGCTAATGAAGAGATAGGAGATACTTAACTACTTCTTAAGTAAATTTTTATCAACCTTTTTGGTTTTAGTTCTTTATTCTCTTCATCCTCCAAAAGTACTTGTTGCCATCAACTACTCATCCTTCCTGCAGGTTTGGGTCATAAGTCTACTTGCTTCAAAATTTTGCTACACTGTAGGTACTTGGGCTTCATCTTACTGGGCTAAGTAAACTATCACTGCTCCATCTCAATTTTGTCTTTTGAAATTTGTTGGCATCTATTCTCTCCTGTTAGTTTGTCTGCCATTTCTTTGCTAATGTGGGTTATTCTTTTTAAGAATATTTTCTCTGATGTTGTAATAAAGCTATGGAGTAGGATTAGAAGTAAGTGCTTATTTAATTCACAAGATTTAAATGGATGTCTACCCTTGGTAGTTATTGCTTTGTGCTTTGTGTTCAGCATTCCAATGACAAAGCCATGCTTTGTGTCCTGTTACAATTCTTTCAAGAAATTCTTTATAATCTTGATCTTGCTTATTCAAAATTTCCATTGAAATTTCTGCTCTTGTCTGCCACTGATCTGGGTGCAACAGGTTGGGCTCTGTGTTGAGTGAACATTTTGCTCAACTTTAACTTTTATTCAGAACAGTGAAGGTGGAGCCAGTTGAGATGTGTATGGTCCTGGCTATTTTTTCTGATGCTAACAGTCCTTTTCAATTAGGGCATAAGTAAGGTAAATTTTTTTTCCTGAAAACTGATATGGATAGTTTGTTGTTGTGGACTTTACTTTCAACATTGTCATATCCCATTTTATTAAATGAGTTATATATTTTTAAATTTTTGCTTTCTTTGGGAAGCATTGCACCCATAAGCTCTTTATAAAGCATCAGTAACTTCACGTTTATAAAACATCAGTAACTTCACCTGCAAGCTTCATCATAAATTTGATGTTGTTTTTGCTTCAACTTTTTTAGCAAAATGCATGTTTTTCTGATAGGGCTCTTTTCAAGTTGATGGGTTATCTTTGTTGGTATCTTGTTCACATGTTTTAACAGTTAATATGAGTTTATTTTGGCAAAGAAAAAAAAAATCCACCCATGTTTTTTTTTCACAACATGCATTTGTCATGAAATTTGTGAAGTTTTATTGTATTTCCTTTCTGTAAATAAAGTAACTTGAGTTTCTTGGACCAACCACACTGATGAAAAATTAAAAACTTAAAAATAAATAATAGCTAATCTACCGAGTTCACCCCTTATGGATCAATGCACTAATTCCCCCAGTTTTTGAGAGCTGTTGTGACCAAAATTCTACCTCCTTGGATATACTCTTAATTTAATGACTATTCATTGGAGCAGATTACAAACCCTGGTGTTCTTCTGAACATGTTCTAATCCAAGCTTCAGAACTCTCCAAGACATCAGATAATATTTCTCCTTCTAATACATGCTGCTTTTCTAATTTCTTTATTCATGGTATTCTCATAAACACTTCCCTATAAATTCCCAAAAGAAAATCCATTTTTTGGAGTCTGCAACCTGAAGAACCTACCTGAAAAACATGAACAATTGAATATGTAGCCAAATATGAACTTTTGGTTTTGATGGTACAGAGAGTAAAAGGGAGTGAATTAAAACACAAGGGCCTCTCAAAGTGGGAGAAGACCTATAGAAAAGCTTACTCACCTTATACTTTAGTCTAATGGGCTCTATCCATAGAGAAAGCCTGAAAGTAAATGAAAAAAATTATCTCCCCAGGCAAAAAACTATGCCTTAAAGCTAAGGAGAGACAAGGGGAAAACCTTGTCTATCTTTATGATAGTGAATGCAAGGGTAATAAAGTGAGGTTTTCCAGGGAAGGGGTCGTGTTTGTTATATATTTATATCCCTAACACACTGTAAGATAGTATCAAATATTTTTCAAATGAACACTCAGAAAACAAGCATGTTGTATACCAAGGCCTGAAACCAAACAGAGATTAGTAAATATCAGATTGCCACAAAGGATTATAATGGCTAAATGATGATATGAGATGATGATATGAGTTTTCTTGTTAGCATGATGATAGCAAATTATTTTTGGAAGATATTATCCTAACTTCCGTATTACAAAACTATTGCTAATTTTACAGCATAAGTGCTGTCAATTTTCCTGTTTTCTGTGAAAAAATTTGTACAAATTTGAGTAGGGGACTAAAATGGTCTGGTTAAATTAGCATAACATCTGGTCATTATATTAACTCCTTGGTATACTTTAGATAAGTGGCAGAAGGTAAAATTCTTTGGCAAAGGAAAAAATAAAAGTAATGACACTCCTTACTAGTAGAGTTTTAAAAATTGTCTTAAAACACATTTTGAGAGCACATATGTCTCAATCAATCAAACATCTACAAAATAAAAAGATATGCTAAGGCAACTGAAAAGTGTGAGTGCTTAGTGTGTGTGTTTGTGCATACATGTATCTTAAAATGTTACTTTCTCATTCTGTGAATACTAACTAAATTCATCTCTCTGGAGAGAAACTGTAGAAAGTGTACCATTGTTCAGGAAGCAGGAACTGGCTATTGATAAAAGGTTTCCGTTTCTCTTCCACAATACATCTGGGACCTTCACAGTTGATTACTGTAATATTTATATAACATAGCTTTGACGTACAGTTGAGAACTATAACACATTTAGTACTGAAAAAGAGCTGACTAGCATCAGATATTTTTAATAAACTGGAAGACAGCCTATTATGTTTCATCTGTAATCAAGAAAGAGTGCCAGGCTGGTCAATAAACACTAGTCAGTTTCTTTTATAAAAATGTTTAGAATTTTTTTGGGAGAATATGGGTTAAAAAATTCTTCATCATTACACTATAAAACTCAGATGAAAATGATGACTCCTTACAGACTCCATTAACAGGAGAATCAGATGGACAATCGTGTTGCTCTTAGGAACAATGAGATAATTGTACCATGTTTTTTTAGATCATTATTTTCTTTGTATGGATATAGACAGAAATTATATTACACTGATTTGGAAGGCTGAAAAATGATGAAAGGGTTTTTTTTGCATGATTGATTTCCTTATGAAAACACCATTCAAAGAGTTTATTCAAATAAAATGAAAAATGAAAAAAAAAAAGAAAGCTAAAAACCCAACTAGAGCAATAAATTATATTAGAATAATTTAGTTGCTGAAACTTCTACAGGCTTCCACTTATTGTCACTTGTTTTCAATGATTATATAACATACCTTTTTTTTATTACATACATAAGTGGCATTTAAGACTATACATTAAGATCCAACTTTTTATAAGTCATATTCCGTACCCCCTAATATGTATTGAGAAGCCACATCGCTCTTGTGGAATTTTGCCCCCAAATATATAACCTCAACACAGGCATGAGAAGATGTCAGATAGCCTGAATTTAGGGTTATTCTGCAATTATAACTGGCACCTACTCCTCAAAAAATGTGAAGCTTTTATAAGATAAGGAAATACTGAGAAACTGTCACAGATTGTAGAAGACTACAGAGGCATGATGACTAAATGTGATCCTGATTCGGTCCGGGAAGAAGACAAAGGGATTAGTGGGAAAAACAAAGCAAAAAACTGTACAATAAAATCTGCTGCTTAGTTAACAGTGTTATGCCAATTCTCTATCCCCACATTCACACGTCTTCGTTGGTGATTATCTGTGCTGTTGTTAAAATAGACGTCTTTTTAAAAAGCCATTTCTGTTTGTTTTCTTAGCTTAATCTATCCTCAACCAAAGGGAACAAAAATTAACAATAAGGGGGTTTTCTTGTACACATTTCTCCGTATAATTATACAAGATAAAAGCGTGTTTCACAAACACATACATACATTCACAAGGAATTCAATGTGATTGTTTTACAAAGTAATATATTTCGTTCAGGCTGCATTTTGGCCTAATTTCAATAATACCTATGGAAATTTCTTCTAGTGAATAGCATGGATATAATTAATTATTTTTGTAAAGAAATAGTCCATGTTATTTAATAATATATAACATTTTCTAACCATTCCCCTAGTCATAGGAATTTGTTTTGCTTCTTTGCTTTTTTTTTTTTTTCCACTTATTTTTTGAGTCAGAGTTTCACTGTCATCCAGGTTGGAGTGCAGTGGCACGTTCATGGCCACCGCAGGCTCACAGACTTGACCTGCTGGGTTCCAGCGATCCTTCCGCCTCAGCATTCCAAGGATCTGGAACCACAGTTGCAGCCACCACGCCCAGCAAATTTTTGTATTTATTATAGAGATGAGGTCTTGTCAAGTTGCCCAGACTGGTCTCAAAACCCTGAACTCAGGCAATTCTCTCGCCTCTGCTTCCCAAAGTGCTGGGATTACATGTGTGAACCACCGAGCCCAGTTCATTTTGTTTCTGATTTTGCTTTTCAAACAACAAATCTGCAATAAATGACCTTTTACATTTCTGTGCATATTGGTACTTTTGATTATATGAGGTAGATTCTCATGAATACAAATATTTGAATAAAGAAGATACTTATTTCAGCCATAATTGACTATGATGTTTCCCTTGAGGTGATGATTTAAATTTATATGAGTAATATACAGAGGTAGATCTTTCCACTTATTCCTGGCAGCCATAAGTATTATTATCTACTGATACTTCTTTTATATAGGTAAAAAGTAACCTTTCATTGTTACTTTAATTCTTTTGAAGTTAGTTTTATCTTCAACTAATAGTAAGATTGAGCATCATCTGGTATAATTCAGGTTACTGAAAGTCATTTGTCTTTGAACTATTAAATTGTAAATATTCCTATTGGAATATTTGTCTTTTTGTTAGTAATATGTAAAGGCTTTTGAATAGTGTAAATATTCATTGATTTTCTGCCATCTGTAGTACAAACTATCCTTATTTATTTTTCTTTGAGTTAGAATCTCTTCCTACATAATTATTTTTATTATTTATATAGTATAATTATGAATGAAGTATATATTATAGTTTCTAGGGATTCAGTCTTCATCAAAATGAACTTTCCAACCCCTAGGTACTACATTGATAGTCTTAATTTTTTCCTAAGTGTCTTTGTTGTTTTTTAAAACACTTAAGCATTTAATTCAATGGTGACTGGTTTGATAAAGCATCCAGTGTTGTTGTTTGTTGTTGCTTTTTGCCGTCTTTCCTTCCTTGATATCTTCCAAACTGCTCAAAAGATGTTTCTTCTACCTCCCAAATAAACAACTTGTATTTGAATTGTCTCAAAATCTAACTCTAGAGGGACCAAGACTAAGGCAGTCATAATTTTGACTAATTTTGCAAATATTTTGATTTTTAGATATGTAATTTATTAGATATTATGCTAAGTCATTAAACCCTAGACTTAAAAAGAAAATGTTTATATTTGCATCTAAAAATCAGCCTAAAAGCAAATGGCTAACAGTAGATTTAATGAATGCAATAATTCTAGCTTGAGAAATAAATCTTTCTATGATTTGTCTAAACAAAATAACTCTAAATATTAATAGGGAACACATTTGACCATCTAAATTTAGGACATTTAAAAAAGTTTAGTCAATTGGACAAAGACTATAAGCTTGAAAATACAAATGTCATTATTAAAAACTTTAAGTTGCCAGGCTCGGTGGCTCAACCTATAATCCCGGACTTTGGGAGGCTGAGGTGAGAGGATTGCCTGAGCTCACGGGTTTGAGACCCGCCTGGGCAACTTGGCAAGACCTCATCTCTACAATAAAATAAAAAATCAGCCAGGCATGGTAGCGTATGCCTGTAATTCCTGCTACTCGGAAAGCTGAGGCGGAAGGATCGCCGGAGCCTAGCAGGTTGAGTCTGCAGTGGCCAGGAGCGGCCACTGCACTGCAGTCTGGGCGACAGAGTCAGACTCCAACTCAAAAAAACAAAAACAAAAACAAAAACAAACAACAATAAAAACTTTAAGTTAATTCCTTCTTCTGGATTTCATTAATGATACATTATCTGAGTTGATAGATAGAAAAATTGATTTTTTAGAATTTTATATATGCTTTTATATAAATGTACTTAAATGCAGTCCCATATGTTTCATGATGACATTTTGATCAATGATGGACTTTATATATGACAGTGGTCTTATAAGATTATAAAGGAGCTGAGAAATTTCTGTCTCCTAATGACATCCTAAGTCCTAACTCACAATGCAATGCTTTACTCACATGCTTGTGGTGATGCAGATGTCAACAAACCACTCTACTGCCAGTTCTCTAAAAATATAACACACACAATGCATTACTCACATGCTTGTGATGATGCAGGTGTAAAAAACCTACTCTACTTCCAGTCCTATAAAAGTATAACACACAAATATGCATAGTACACCATATTCAATCAGAATAATAGATGACTATGTTATTGGTTTATGTATTTACTTTGCTCTATACTTTACTGTTATTTTATTATATACTCTTTTTACTTGCAAAAAAAATTAACTGTAAAACAACTTTGGGCAAGTCTTTCAAGATGTATCCAGAAGAAGATTTAATTACAGAAGATGGCAGCTCCATGTGTGTCATTGCCATTCTCTGCTTAATAACTTTGTGTGGTTTCCTGCTGCTTTTGAGCTAAAGGGTAAAAGATATAATACACTTTAAAATTGTTGCCTCAATTTATTTCTCCTCATTAATCTCTTAATACACCTTCTCTGTATTATAGCTCCTTTGAATGTCTTTCAATTCTCCAAGCATACCATTCACTCACTTTTCTTCATACTTTTGTCTTCTATTTTCACTGCCTTGAATATTCTAATGCTACTTTCCTCATCCTATGAGATGAATTTCAAACTAGAGTTATCCTTTCTATCTCATCATTTTAAAGGTAGGCAAGTGGCAATGTACTTCTTTATACACTGCACTTCCTTATCACATACTATTCTAACTGCTATGAAGAAGATCAAACACGCAGTACCTGTATATGGGTCCTGGTTGAATATAAAGTCAAGGGGAGAGGCAAGTCTACATGTTCACCAATATTTCTGAATTAATCAAAGATATTATGCATCACTATATTCCCAACACTGGTGCTTTTATGTTATAGATGCTCAAATGACGATTATTGTATGAAGATCAATGTGTCAACTTAGTGTTCCTAGTCCATATATAGTAGGAATGTATCAAAAATTATTGAGAGTTGGGACTTTGTGGTAAGTTTATCAGCAAATGAACTAAGTATGAAATATACTCCTGGGCTTCAAAAAAATGAGAGTTGAGTATAAGTACTTTCTAGTGTAGAACGATAATCATTTTTCTACACTGAGAATTTGGTAAGGTCTAGATTTAGTTAAGTATGTTACACATAATTGCATGACTTTACCTGTTTCTAAGTAACTTTTAGCTGAATGACAGAGAGTTAAATCTTTGAGGCAGTCACTATGTTATATTTCCATTTTATCACCAAGACATTATTTAAATAAATATAATAGAACAAACGAATCAAAGAACCATTGAATCACAATTGAGAGTTGGCACTATTCATTTCTTAATTAAATTTTTCCAGATCACTGCATCTAGAGCAGCAAGTATAATTTATGATTAATTATGAAAACAATTATCTCAGATTCATGTCTCTTTTGAGAAATATATTGGAAGATCTTGGAATATGAAACTCTAGGAAGCAAACTCATGAATATTAACAATTTAGAAGCTAAGAATTATCATTGTTTTAAACTAAATTGATATACCTCACTTTTCTGAATTTGCATTTACTGATTTTTTTCCTTTTATTACTCCCATAAGTGACATAGGGGCACATATTTTAAGGAAAAAAATTATTTTTAAAAATTACACAAACTCTTGTGAAATTTGTAGTATAAGATGGAATTAAAATAAAATTAAACCAATTATTTTGAGGTGATTGATTTCCCTGTGAGTTCATATTGACACAAAGTTTATCTTATTTAAAATAGTTTTATTTCTAATTTTAATTAAGAAATATGAAAAAGAATTCATCTATGGCTAGATGGATACAGAAAATAATATAGATATCTATATTTATATAGAATCTGTAAGTACAGTTAATACTGATATCTATCTACCTATCACTTACCTTATGTAGAGATAGATGGAAAGGTTTTTGAAGTAGTTGAAAGAAACTTGGAATTACCATGCACCTTTACTCCTAAATACTTCAGATGGTAAATCTTTAAATGAGGCCAGCAGGTCGAGGTTGCGGTGGCAGGGAGTGGCCACTGCACTCCAGTCTGGGTGACAGTGTGAGACTCCAACTCAAAAAAAAAAAAAAAAAAATATATATATATATATACATATATATGTATATATATACACATTTATTCATATTATCTGGATATTTTACATTGGTACATTATTTATTATCTATAGTCCATTTTCAAATTTTGTCAAATGTCTCACTAACAATTTTGTCACTAGGTTCTAAATTCAATCCAAGATCATACATTTTGTTTAGTTTTATTATTATTAAGTCTTTTTTAGTCTGGAAAATTTCAGATTTTTGTCTTTTTTTTACATTTAATATTTTTAGGGTACAATGTGTTTTTGTGCAAAGTACCTCTTTGTTTTTCTGTCAAGAGTAGTAGCATTGGAACAATATAGCCAGCTCAGTGCTGTGTTTTTGGAGACATACACTGGTGTTTGCCCGATTATGGATAATGATTGGCTTTGACCATCTCTTTAAGGCAATGCCTACCAAGTATCTTCATTGAGAAGATGCTATTCATCCCTTTGGAAGAAGTAACTTGTGGGGAGATATTTTAAGACTATGTAAATGTCTTTCTTCTCACTAAAGTTTCATCAAATATTTTTAGCATCTATCAATAATTGTCTAGTAACACTAGTTCTCCTATACTTAATATGTGACCCTGTATTCTAAAAAATACTTTTCCATTTTTCCATGCATTTATTTATTATAGCATATATTTTATGCATTTATATAATATTATATATATATGCAATTAAGTATATAATATTATACATAGTTAATATCTATGGACTTACACATTCTTATTATGCATGACAGTTTATTATTGCCATTATTTATGTTGATATGTAAATAGTACTACATTTGGGCAGTGAGATTTCCTCAAGTTAATTCCATTAATAGTCTCTCTCCCTATAAGTAGGATTTCCATCCAGAACATTTAAAAAATATAAAGGCTGGCATAATTGAAAGAACTCCAAGAACTCTACAGTGAATATTTATTCTTTAATAAATGTAAAGAATACACTATAATTTGAGAAATCAAGTATAAGCAAGTATTGAAGGGTACATAGACACTTTCATAACCACCCCCCTAGAGTTATTACTTTGCCACACAAGGAGCACTTTGTAGCTGGATTATCAACTATCAAGATATATGTGCAAAATATTTGTTTCAAGAGAGCTCTGGCTATCATTTCAAGTACCCTGTTATCCATCAAAAGTGGATTAGGTAATGAAAATATGGTACATTAACAGGGTGGAGTATTATGCAGCCATAAAAAACACAGTCATGGACTTTGCAACAACTTCGATGGAGCTGGAGAATTTTCAGAATTTCTTTGATATGCAATTTCATATTTTTTTATAATTTGGAAAGTTCTCTACCAATAGTTATTTCAATATTGTTAAATTATCGTGCTTCTTTCCCTTTAAGACTTAAATTAAATCTATAATCTGTGAATTATCAGAGAGACAAAGAACTAAATACCACATATTCTCACTCATAAGTGGGCTCTGAACACGAGTCACAGTAGCACAAGGGAGAGATCAACAGTCACTGGGCACTGCAGGAGTGGAAGGGCGGGAGAAAGAAAAAAGACAACCCAAAATGTACCTGATCCATTACCCGGGGAGTGAGGGCCACTTAGAAGCCCAAACTTCACCTGCACACAGCCACTTGTATAGTTAATCATCACTTGTACCCCACAACTCTATAATAAATAAATAAAACTTAAAAAAATAGACAGTCTTTGATATTCCACTGGCAGGGTTGTCTGAAGTAAAAAATGAAACACAGAATCACAGTTAAACTGAAATTTCAGAAAAACAATTTATTTTTAAATATATAACTGGATACAAAAATAATTCATTTCTGCTTCCAATGTAATAATGCAAGATACAAAAATAAACAGAAATATTAAAAACATAGACAAGAAACAATTTAAAAACAGTCTATAAGTATCACACCTGAGATGACTCAGATGTTAACATATGCCAAAGGTATCACATCAAGTATTATGAACACCTTCTAAGTTGTGTGGAAATATACAATTATAATGAGTAAATAGATGGAAAAATATAAACAAAGCATGAAACTATGAGAAAATAACCAAATTAAACATCTAGAACTTACTATTACAATAATTAAAATGCAAAGTTAATTGATTGATTTTGATATTAGAATGGAAATGCCCTAGCCTTGATAACTGATATATATTTTTCTATGTAATGTTACATTTTTAATGTTTTTAAAATTTTATTTTTTTACTTTTACAGTTTGCATCTGATATGTCCATATGATACATATAAATATATATGCATACATATATATATATATATATAATGCTTAGAATTTTCAGAACTTCTTTGATATGTAATTTCATTTTTTTATAATTTGGAAAGTTCTCTACCAATAGTTATTTCAATATTGTTAAATTATCGTGCTTCTTTCCCTTTAAGACTTAAATTAAATCTATAATATACTACTTGATATTGTCCCATAGGTGACTGAACCTTTACTCATTTTTCTCTAAAAGGTTCCTAGCTTTTATTCAAGTTTGATAATGTTTTAATCAATTATTATTACTTCTTTTTCTGCACATGCATATTTCAGCCAAGTCTTTTGACAGTGGAGTTTGATGAAAATTTTAAGGTTCCTCCATTCCAAAATTTGACCCTAAATTAACTTCCTGCTGTTGGTAAAGCAAATTAATGGTTTAAAACAGCACACATTTATCCTACGACAATCCAAAATCAGTAACTGGGTTAAAGTTATGGTGTTTCAGGGTTTGCTCCTCTGGAAATTCTAGGGGTGTGTTTGTGTGTTTTTCTTTCCTGCTTCTTGAGTTGTTGAGTAGTTTTCTTTCCTAGCTTCTTGCATTCTTTGATTCGTGGCTCCTTCTTACATCTTAATATTGTGTCACTCCAACCTCTGCTTCTGTTGCAATATCTTCTGTTTATGTATCTGAGCCTCCAGCTTCTCTCCTATAAAGAGCCTTCTGATTACTTTGGGATCACCCATACAATGTAGGGCAATCTCATCTCAAGATCCCTAAATAAGTCACATTTGCAAAGTCCCTTTTATGATGTAATATAAAATATTCAGTTTCTGGGAATTCCTTTGGGGACCTAAAAGAGGGGTGTTATTTAGTCTACCACAAGCCCCTAATCTTTCAGCTAATTTGCCTGTTCCTAACATTATCTATAGACACATCAAACCAATAAGACTGTGTCTTTGTGCTGTCATAAAACCACTCATTTTAATATGTTCTGAGGAACAAAGGTACAGACTGCAAATCCCACGTGGTTCTTTTCCTAGTCTTATGTTGCTAACATCCTTTGGGTTTCTACCTACTTTTGGTTACACTGTAATGTCCAGTCTTTTTTATATTTTATCATTTGTATTTGTGGGAGAGTTAACCAGGTTACTTTTCCATTAGCCTTAATGATACTTTAAAAAATAGTATTCTAACAGTGTAGAAGTGTTCCCTTTTAGCCACATCCTCTCCAGCAACTGCTACTTTTTGAGTTATTGATAATTGCCATTCAACTCTATAAAAAAGATACCCGCACACGTATGTTTATTGCAGCATTGTTCACAATAGCAAGAACCTGGAAGCAACCATGCTGTCCTTCAAAAGAGGACTGAATTAGAAAAATGTGGTACATATACACGATGGAATACTACACAGCCATAAAAAAGAACAAAATCATGAATTTTGCAGCAACCTGGATGAACTAGAGTCTATAATACTGAGTGACCTCTCACAGAAATAAATATCTGAGTATCAC
>NW_007069489.1:140979-145872 GCF_000164805.1 Carlito syrichta
ACCCGCCTGGGCAACTTGGCGAGACCTCATCTCTACAATAAATCAAAATGAGCCAGGAGTGGTAGCCCGTGCCTGTAGTTCCAGCTACTTGGAAGGCTGAGACGGAAGGATCGCCGGAACCGAGCAGGCAAGGCTGCGGTGGCAGGGAGTGGCCACTGCACTCCAGTCTGGGCGACAGAGTGAGACTCCAACTCAAAAAAAAAAATTTGTTTATAAAAAAAAAATTATTCTAAAACTGAACTGGAAACAGGTGATAAGTGACTTGTACCATAGTAACTCACATATACCAATGTCATATCAGTCTCATTCTCCCTTCTAATGAGAATAATGTAGTTTGTGACATAGTATATTTTTGGTGTACTCCAGAATATATTAGGATGTACAGAAATAGCTGTTTCCTAATGTTACAATTAACACACACGCACATATACACTTTTTTTAACTAAAAAGTTAAAAACAACTGAGGGTCAATGCAAATATTGAATTTTTTCTAGTATCTAACCTGTTTCTAGTTTGTCTTCTTGATGAGTAAAAATTAATAAATAAATATTCCATCTGCCAAATGACTATAACATTAAATTATGCAAGCCCAAGCTAAAAATGCAAACAAGTGGCTTACTTTGATATACATGTATCAATTTAAACTATTTTTTTTCTTTATTGTGTGTCCTGAAGTGATTATGGAATAGAGCTTAATAAATTTTATACTAAAAATTCACTTATTCTTTCTCTACATTTTTCCTTTTGTCAGAGGCATTTTATAAATAGTGTGTATATATTTCTATATATAAACATTTTCATCTGAAGTTATGCATTTTAATAATGTTTATGAATAATAATTTAATTTTAATGTTGTTCTTAGAGCAAACACAATATAAACATAATTAATAAAATCATTGGAAACTCTGCTATGGTATTAGTTTATTTAAATGTCAGTTTCAGTTTCTAAAATAAACAAATTATCTTTAGATTTGTACCAAGTAAACCAATTAAATTCACAGTTTTAAATAATCTGTGCAAATAAAAAAGGAGAGAAAATTAATCCTCAATAGTAGATAGTGAAACAAATTACTTGTCTTGACATTTAAAAAATCACTGTTGTTTTTTTTTCCCAGTTGATCATGTGTGGGTTAATTTCAACACTGGCTTTGTATTTCTTAAGAACATAGCAGCTAGGAGAACATCATAATGCATAAGTGAATACAAGAATTGTACCTTTGTATATATGTACTCCAGGCAGGGGGGTGGAAGACAAGACATTTTTTAATGAAAATCAGATAGCATTTTAAAAAATAATTATATATTTTTAAATTATATATTGAGCATTCTTCATGCTCATTTGTAGTCTCTTTTCTAAGATCTGGGTTTTAAGGGTGAACAAAATAGGAAAAAATAACTCTCTCATAGATCTTATATTCTAGTGAAAGGCAATAATCAATAAATAAACAGCATTTATGTATTGCACTTACCAAGCATCTACTGCAATATGTTCGGCTATTGCTAGCATGTCAAGCAATTTTGCAGTTCAAGTGTGCTGCTGTCTCATAAGAGGCTTGATGAGTCAGTTCTGGGAGCAGAACTACTCTTCTTTCACAAGAAGCTGGAAGATGGTACCAACTGCCTTTGCCACAGAAACTGCCTTGACTAGGTTGATGCTGGAGGATCAGCGAGTAAACTGGAAGAAGCAAGTCCTCTCCTGTCTGAATTTCTAATATCCTTTTAATGTTCTCTATGGCTGAATATAACAGCAATTCAAGTGCAAAGAATGGTAGTTCTCCCAGCAACTGCATGACTGAAAAGATTGTGGAAGGATGAAAATAACCTCAAAAAACATTCACTTTATAACCTGCCCAACTAAATTATAAAGGCCAAATGAAAAAGATACAAATATAGCTAATCCAGGACGCCATGAATGCTCAGCTTGTTCCAGTACTTTCGGATAAGTTTGGAGATGTGCATTGTTTTTGTAGCGCTTAATGCATGCTTCAGAATCAACGTGCATTATTTTCTTGTGCTTATAGTTCAAATGCTTTGACTCATCTTCATGTCCTCTGCCATCAAGTCTTCTTCCCTTTGTGTGGCAAAACACATTATTAACCAGAGTTCTGTTGGTTTTAAATTCTTCTGTCATTTTTCCATTAATAATTTTAATGTTTTGTTAGTGCTTTAGTTAAGAAGCTGCATAGATTTTTAGTATCTGCTCCTAACACTGTTTTACCCATAAGAATTGCTATTTTGGATTATGATGTTGAAGAATTTAAGTTTTTTTAA
Source organism: Carlito syrichta (assembly GCF_000164805.1). Classification (NCBI taxonomy): domain Eukaryota; kingdom Metazoa; phylum Chordata; class Mammalia; order Primates; family Tarsiidae; genus Carlito; species Carlito syrichta. Next base: position 143,251 of record NW_007069489.1, read on the forward strand.
AACATGAATATTAAATTTGGGTTAAAGCAGAAACATATGTATTCGGATGGCGATAAATGTTATGGACTAAAATAAAAGCAGCTAAGGGACATATAGGATACAAGTGAACAGGATATTACTTTATGCTCAGTGGTCAGAGAAGGCTTTAGATTATTGTTTGAAAATAAACTTGATGGAGGTGAGGAAGGATGTGGATATATGTGGCAAGAATGTATCAGGTAGAGGGAATAGCAAGTACAAAACCTCTGAGAAAAGAGAGCTATTTTATTGACAAACAGCAAGGCTTGATCACAGAAAGAAAATAGGAGAGTAATAGGTTATAAGATCAGTGAGGTCATAGGGGGCCTGATGATTCAAACAATGATTGTTGATTATATTTATTTATTTTTCTTATTTCAATAGCTTTAGGGGGTACAAATAGTTTTTCGTTTGAACTTTATATGTATCCTTCACTCCCATCTGTGCACATTGTACTCAAATGATTATTTTCCAACCTTCCTCCCCTCCCCCTACTTCTGAGTTTCCAGTGTTCCTTATCCCATTCTCAATGTCTTTGTGGATCCTTGGTTTAGCACACACTTATAAGTGTGAAAGGTGTATGGATTCTGTCCTGTGTTAGTTCACTTAAGATTATGTTCTCCAGTTCCATCCAAGTTGCTGCAAAAGACATTATTTCATTATTTTTGATGAGTGCATAGTATTCCATAGTGTATACATACCACATTTTCATTATCCACTGATCGACTGGTGGACATTGAAGTTCATTCCACAGCTTCACAACTATAGATTGGGCTGCGGTAAACATTCAATTACAGGTGACTTTTTTTTTATATAGCAACCTCTGTTCTTTGGTTAGATACCTAGACATGGGACTACTCGATCAAATGCTAGATCCACTTTTAGTTCTTTGAGAAATCTTAGAAATCTTTGAGAAATTTTAGATTTTCAAATATAATGGGAAGTCAACATGGTGTTTAAACAGAGAAGTAAGCCAACTTAATTTATATTTTAAAACAATCACTATGGCTGCTTGGTAGACAACAGGCTATAGGGGCAAGGAAGAAAACAAGATGTTCTAACACTATTTCAGGACACGGACAAGAGAGCCTTGTATTATGGCAAAGCAGAAGATTGGGTGAAATAGGGCTGGATGACTTATGTAAAGGTATCTCCTGTTTAATGTCTGGAATCTACTGAAAGTCAAACATTTTGTAGAGGTTACTAAATTCCTATTTCTCACTATTTGAAATTTAAATATTTATAATTAGTTATGCATTGAATCAGAAGCATCAATAAATTTTCTAAATAAAATTATAATCTGGTAGAATGTCTATTATATCAAACCATATTTTATCATACCTAAAGATATCATGTCATATAATACCAAAAAAACTACAATACCAAAAAAGTAGCTTAACATATTGTTCCAGATCATCAATTAATGTTTTTCAGCAAATCGAGTCATAAAAATAATGAGAAAGAATAAGGTAAGACAATATGATGAAAACCAATTAGAAACTGGAATGATTATATATAAAGGACATAAAATAATTATAAGAGTATACTGGAAAAATCTTAGAGATTGCCAATAATTATTTGAAAAATAGGAATAAAGATAGATAATCTGATCTATTATCTATCTATCTATCTATTTATAGCTTTAAAACATTGTAAAAGTCATAGCAATTAAAATAATATAACTCTAACACATAATTTGACCAATCAGAGTGAAATGGAATGACCACAATTAAGCAGATACAACTCTTAGCAGTTTATCCTGAGGTGATGATTATAGATAAAATGAAGCTTATCTGTGTCAAAATTATTTAAAGTAGAAATACATTAAACATAATTCAAATGTTAAAAAAGAAAATGTTACAGTTTAATAAAGTATCTTCAATCACTTGATAGATTATTCCTCAGGCTTTGGGTATGTTTTCAAGGCATATTTATTTTTATTTTTTATGATTTTTTTATTTTTTATAATCAATATTTTTTATTATGATATTGTGGGGTATAGTTAAGGTTTAGTTATATCAATATGCTTCGTTCAGATATTTACTACCATTAACCCCATCTCCCTTCCCCTCCCCCCCATAGTTTCCCACCACTGTCAGTCATTTTCTTATGGTAATACGTTGGATATTCAAGGTCCACTATATGAATGAGAACATGTGATACTCAGATCTTTGTTTCTGTGAGATGTCATTCAGTATTATAGACTCTAGTTCCATCCAGGTTGCTGCGGAATTCATGATTTTGTTCTTTTTTATGGGTGCATAGTATTCCTGGTGTATATGTACCACATTTTTAAAATCTAGTCCTCTTTTGATGGACAGCATGGTTGCTTCCAGGTTCTTGCTATTGTGAACAATGCTGCGATAAACATACGTGTGCAGGTATCTTTTTTATAGAGTGATTTGAGTTCTTCAGGGTATATTCCCAGTAGGAGGAATGCGAGTCATATGGGAGGTCAATATTTAGAGCTTTTAGGAATTGCCATACTGTTCTCCACAGAGGTTGCACTAGTTTGCACTCCCACCAACAGTGTAGAAGTGTTCCCTTTTCATCACACCCTCTCCAGCAACTGTTATTTTTTGAGTTATCGATAATTGCCATTCT
>NW_007069489.1:146051-164927 GCF_000164805.1 Carlito syrichta
TGAACATTTCTTCATGTGTCTGTTGGCTGCTCGAATGTCTTCCTTTGAGAAGTGTCTGTTCATATCTTTTGCCTATTTTATAATGGAGTTTTTGCTTTTTTCTTTTCAGCACATTTGAGTTCCTTGTAGTTCCAAGATGTTAAGCCTTTGTCAGACCTGGAGTTGGCAAATACTTTTTCCCAGTCTGTAGGCTGTCTCCCTGCTCTCTTGATGGTTTCTTTGGCTTTGCAGAAGCTTGTCAGTTCAATGAGGTCCCACTTGTCTATCTTCTCTCTTATGGTGTGTGGGTTTTGGATTTTGGGGTTTTGTTCAGGAATTGGATGCCAGTTCCGATTTCCATGAGGGCATGTCCTTCATTTTCTAAGGTTCTTATAGTTTGAGGTTTTACATTTAGGTCTCTGATTCATTTAGAGTTAATTTTTGTGTATGGGAATAGATAGGGGTCCTGTTTCAATCGTCTGCATGTGGTCAACCAGTTTTCCCAACACCATTTACTGAATAGGTTCTCCTCTTCCCAGTGGTAGGTGGTGGGGGTTTTGTCAAAGATGAGTTGGTTGAGAAATTGAGGTTTTGCTTCTGAAATCTCAATTCTATTCTATTGGTCTATATGCCTGTTCCTGTACCAATACCAAGCTGTTTTGATGATTGTTGCTTTATAGTAAAGTTTGAAGTCTGGTAATTTTTTTTTTTGCTGAGGATTGTTCTGACTATTCTTGGTCGTTTGTGTTTCCATATGAATTCCTGTGTTGTTTTTTCTAGGTCTAAGAAGAATGTTGCTGGTAATTTGATGGGTATTGTGTTAAATCTGTAGATTGCCTTAGCTAAGATGGACATCTTCACAATGTCAATTCTTCCAATCCATGAGCATGGGATATTTTCCCACTTGTTTGTGTCATCTTTGATATCTTTGAGCAGTGTTTTGTAGTTTTCATTGTAAAGGTCTTTCATGTCTCTGGTTAGGAAGATGCCAAGGTATTTCATTTTTTTTGTGGCTATTGTGAATGGTATTGTGGTTTTTGTTTGGATTTCTGTTTGCTTTTTATTGGTGTAAAGAAATGTGCACATTTCTTTGCACATTTATTTTATATCCTGAGACTTTGCCAATGTCTTTTATCAGTGTAAGGAGGTTTTTGACAGATTATTTTGGGTTTTCAAGGTCCACAATCATGTCATCTGCAAAGAGAGATAACTTGACTTCCTCTTTTCCTATTTGGATACCCCTGATTGTCAAGGCATATTGAATAACATAAATATTAAGATATAGTATTGGAGAAAAATAATGAAGGTAGTTATATTTCCACATTTATGGTAACAATTGTGCCAAAAAGTTTACGCACATGTACACACACATAAACATATATGTACACACAAACACACAATTCATTTTATTCTCACATTTTACAAGCAACAAGTAAGTAAAAGTTAAGTAAATTGCTTATGGCTTTCCAACTCCTAAAACACAGTCACATTTTTACTCCAGACAATGTAACCTCACTTATTTTACTCAACCTCTACCCCTACCACTCTATTGCCAATAAGAGCAGAATACAAAGTTAATTTTTTCCCCATCATTTTAATCTTATCATGTAGTATTTATACCCCCCAAATACTGAACAAAATACATTAAAATATTAATAATATATTCTATATGTAGGCATCACAAATATTTATTTAACCTTTTGCTTGAATTTTTTCCTTTTCAATTCTCTACAAAGAGGAAAAAGATAAAGATGAAGTTAAAAAATGCAAAAAGTTTCCACCAATTAGTGACAAATAGTTAAGAAAATATTTGTTAAACAAACCGTTGTAATATATAGAGGCATTAATTGATTTGCAGTGTGACTATTGATAGATGTACTTATATATTATATTTAAAATGTTTCCAAGTATCTGCTGAATTATCAAAGAAAAGGGAGAGTCTACAGAGAGATGAGTAAGTAAACTTGCTTTCTGAAGTAGCATATTTGCTAAGGAGAAGTTTTTTGTGTAACTTAAGCTTCATTGAGGATAAGCTAGCAATATCAATATAAAAATTGATCTTTTGATAAGGTAACCTATGTATTTTTCTTTTACATATATTATTTTGTTGATAGTTTTTTGTTGCTTTTTCAAGTGCAAAAGAAAATAAATGAATCAGAATAAAAACATTTCACATTATTTAAAATTCTAGTAAATTATAGCATATTGTAAGTAATGGGGTATACAAAAATAAAACTATATAGAAATAGATTACCAGTTAAATAGTTAATTTGAATAGTTTTCCATCAACTGAAATATTTTAGAGCTTTTCTCAAGCATCATTTTAGGAAAGATTTGAACTTAAAATGATCTTGTGATACCTACTGGGGAGCAATGTCTACATTTTGTTTATTTCTGGATCCAAAATTCTAGGTTTTATTCATGAGACACTTGCATCTCTGGAACCATTCAACAGAGGCCACATTTGAGGACAATTGTCATGTTTTATTTTTAAGATACAAGCGTCACTCTTTCACCCAGGCTGGAGTGCAGTGGTGCCATTATGGTTTACTGCAGTTTCAATCTTCTGTGCTCAAGAGTTCCTTCTGCATTAGCCTCTATGATAGCTGTGACTACTAATTTGTGGTGTGTGTGTGTGTGTGTGTGTGTGTGTGTGTAGAGATGGGGGATCTCACTTTATTGCCCAGACTTGTATCAAACTCCTGGTCTCAAGCATTCCTCCCACCTTGGCTTCCCAGAATACTCGGATTACCAGCATGAGCCACTGTGCCTGGCTGTAATTTTCTTTTAAAAGGAGAAAAATAGTTTTATTACATAGATTATAGCTGTAAATTACATAAATTTAGGTGAGATCTGAAAGCACCAGACACCTATTAACAATAGAAACATCTCTAAACGTGTGTTTTAAAAATAATTTACACGACCCGAGAGAACTCTGCATACATTAAGAAATAATTAAAATCAGAGAGTAATGAGTTCTTATTAGATGTGAAACTCAAAAACACCAACTGATTCAGAGAGAAAATGAATGAGAAAAACAAAACAAAATCAGAAAAGCAATAAGTCATATGGTACACGCCAAAAAATAATTCCCAAGTTCGAGGGTTTTCTAATGCTGACAATGAATAAAGTGAATGAATGAAATAAATTACAAACAAGAGGAGCAAAATTATACTTTTAAAGTAATAGTAATATCTACTAACTCAAAAATTATGAATATGATTATATGAGTAACTCATATGTGGCAGTAACGCACTGGTATTTTTTCCCAAATAATATAATTTTAATCATAAGGAGTAAATGTATATATTTTCAACAATCATTAAGAAGGAAACAATTTCATAAAGTCTATGGCAATTTATTGTCTGACCTAATTCTTAAGATCTTTTTTTAAGTAAAAAGTGGCTGAGTGATTTTCTTGAAACACTTAACTTGCTTTTGTATACTCATATATACTGCTAATAGCTTTTCCTGCTGTGACCTCTCAAATTACGTGTCCCTTTATAATGCTGAGAAATATTTTATAGAATCTTATCATTTCTGGAAACTCTTTTTTTGTGGTGAGTTTACATGACTTATGCTGTAGTTTTTTGGTTTCACTTTTCTCTTTCTCTCATACTCACACATGCACACATGCACACACACCACATACTACATAGGTTTCTTAAACAAATCAAAACAGTTTCTGGTTTTTGCTTCACTATGATGATTTAACATACTATTTTTACTATTTTATGCTTTAAATTATTTTTAATACTTCAATTCCTCATAAATTGGTGATAATTAAAAACATTCTTGCTCTCATTCTATGACTGAATTCTACATGCTCTGAAATCCCCAAGTTGGTCTTTTAAGGGAACTAAATATGGTGACTCCTTATCACAGTGTTTTACTAACTCTTACGCATTGCTTTCTTCTGTCCTTCTTTTCTTTGTGTATTTATCGTTCATTCACTGAGTGTCTCTATTTAGCAAATTCTCTGCTAAGCAAGAAGTTAACAAACATACTATTAAAATAGTTTATAATATTTAAAGATTAATAGCTACTGAGAAGGCAAAAAAAAACATGTTATATGTATGTAGTAGGTGGGAGTAGAGGAAACGTAATTGTAGGTACGTGATCCAGCATGAGCTGGGACCATATTTAGGACACATACGTAGTTTGGTGTAACTCAAGTATAGGGTACAACTTGCTTCAACTAATACTGAAGAGCTAAATATAAAAATGTAGTTTATACATATATACAGATATGCAGCAAGTCCTGTCTAGGAATCCAAAGAGCAGTCTGTATCTGAGACAAATCTATAAATTATGTGACTAATATGGTGCTCACCTTATGTTTTTAATGTTTCTCCTTTCCTTAAACATCCTTTAATGTTTCTCCTTTCCTTAAACATCAGATATTTTCTGTAGCTACTTTATCAATAATATAGTTAAGGTTCAACTTGTCAGTTGAATAAAAGTACTTGGCAGAATTTTAAAAACATATTTAACATTGTGTACACTTTATATCCATGAATTGGAAGACTTAATGTTATTTAAATGTCTGTGTTACCCAAGGGACTTGCAGATACAATGCTATCCCTATCAAAATCCAAATGGTGCTTTTTTACAGAAATAGAAAAAAATTCTAAAATTTACCCAAATTCACAAAAGACACAGAATTGGCAAAGTAATCTAGAGAAATAAAGCAAAGCTTGATGCTTCAATTCTCCTGATTTCAAATTATATTACAAAGTAGCAGTAATTAAAACTATAATACTGGTGCAAATATAGACCAAATAAACAGAATCGGGAACCAGAATTAAACCCATTCATACATAGTCAACTGATCTTCAACAAGGGTGCCAAGAATACACATTGGGTAAATGAAAATGATACTTCTTCAATAAACAGAGCTAAGAAAACTGGATATCCACATGCCAAAAGGATGAAATTGAATCCCTGTCTTATAGCGCGCGCACACACACACACACACACACACACACACACACACACACACAAATTCACAGGGAATTAAAGCCCAAAACTCCTAGAATAAAACATAAGGAAAAAGTTTGTAGATGTTCATCTTGAAAATGATTTTCTTGGGTATATTACCAAAAGCATAGGGAAAAAAAAAGAAAGATAAGTATTGTTGAGAATGTGGAAAAAATTGAAATCTTATATACTATTGATGGGAATGTAAACTGGTGCAGCAGCTGTGGAAAATTGTATGCAGTTTCCTCAAAAAATTAAAACTAGAATTATCATATGATCCAGTAATTCTACTTCTGAGCATATATCCAAAATAATTGAGATCAGTATCTTGAAGGGATATCTCTACTACCATGTTTGTTGCAACATTATTCATAATAATCAAGATAAGAAAAATCCCATGTATCCATCAACAATTCAATGAATAAAGAAAATGTGGTATATACATACAATGAAATATTATTTAGCTCTCACAAAAAGAAATTTTGACTATTGTGATAACATATATGAATTTGGGCAACAAGCTAAGTGAAATAAGCCTGTCGCAATAGGACAAATACCACGATTCTGCTTATATGAGTTATCTGTAATAGTCAATAATAGTCAAACTTATAGAAGCAGAGAATACAATAGTGGTAATCAGAGGCAGTGGGGATGACAGAAAAGAAGAATCATTCAATGGGTATAAAGTTTCAGTTATGCTAGAAGAATAAGTTCTAGAAATCTGCTGTATAAAATACTGATTATGGTAAACAATACAATATTGTGCACTTCAAATTTTGTTAAAAGAGTAGATCTCATGTTAAGTGCTCTTACCAAAACATACACACACACACACACACACACACACTCACACACACACACACACACACGAATATGAGAAAACCCTGGAAGGTTAGATATGTCTACTACCTTGATTGTGGTGATGATATTCCAAATGATATCATATGTCCAAGCTCATAAAATTGTACACATTAAACACGTAAAGTTTTTAAAATGTATTTATCAATTTTAACTCATTAAATCTGTTGAAAAATTCCCTATTACCTATAGTCCCAGCTACTTGAGAGACAGAGGCAGGAAGATTGCTAGAACAGAGGATTTTGGGGCTGCAATGAACCATGAGTGTGCCACTACACTCAAACCTGGGTGACAGAGTGAGACTCTGACCAAAAAACAAAACAAAACAAAACAAACTATTCCCCATTAAAATAAACTGCAATCAGATTGCTGGCAGTGAATCTCCTCCACCGAAGGATTTTTATGTACAAAGGCAGAGTCAGAGATTTGGGGATATGAGTAAGACACTGATTACTAATGACGTTGGCCTTTACCCAGGGAGTATGTCAAGTTCTCTTGGGGGATCTCAATGTCAATCATATTTTGTTTTTAGCCAGAATGATAGTCTGATCTGAATATGGGTTGTGCTTTCTACATCATCACCTGTCTTGAAGTATAAGTCTTCAATGAAAGAAGCCTACAAATAACATGATATCCGGCATGGTGAAAAGAGCAGTGATTCAAAAATTCAGACAGATTAAAGAAAATAAGGTGTGAGATCCCAAACTCACACACACACATCTAAATTTTATATATTTAAACTATTTTAAAATAATGAACATGAATAAAAAGGAGTCACAGAAAAGAGGAATGTGGTTTTAACTAAACATTTTCTAAGACATTTTGACAGTTGCTGCATTAGAAAACAGTCCTATGATGTTGTTGAAGGTAATGGGTTATGTAATAGTAAACTTTGTACATTTGTAACCTGAAAGGAATGCAGGATTATTTTTATTAATTGAGCAAGCACAAACTTTTTTTTATCCCTTTGCATCTACCTATAGTCTTAATTTCCAAAGGAGTATTAAACATTTAGAACTTAAGCACCATTCCCTACAACTTAGGGAAGACTATCAACATGACAATATTTGCACTATTGTGGTTTTTTTGTTTGTTTGTTTTGTTTTGAGTTGGAGTCTCACTCCGTTGCCCAGACTGGAGTGCAGTGGTCGCTCCTGGCCACCGCAGCCTCAACCTGCTGGGCTCTGGCGATCCTTCGGCCTCAGCCTCCTGAGTAGCCGGAATTACAGGCATGTGCTACCACGCCCGGGTGATTTTTTTATTTATTGTAAAGACGAGGTCTCGCTGCCCAGGCGGGTCTCGAACCCGCTGGTTCAGGCAATCCACTCACCTCAGCCTCCCAACGGCGTGGGAGCCACCGAGCCGGGCTACTATTGTGGTTTGAAAGTCTTTTCAGGAAGGGCTGGTGGTCTTACCCTGATTTAAGCCAAAAGATCCTAAGCTTTCTACTTCAGTGCCCTGTTGCCAAGTCCAGCAAATGCAAGTTTACTGTTGAAGTGCAGATGGATTGAAAACTTCTGGTGGTAGTCCTAATCATGAGTTTTGCATAAAATTAGCCATAATTTTTATAATTAAAAATTATACTCATTAACATCCTAGGCAACAAGCAAGAAGACAATATAGATGTTTACCTGAAACTAGTAGAAACCATTTAATCAATAAGATAACTGTAGAAAGAAGAACTATATCATGCAATTTTAGATGTGAGTCTAAAAGTAAATAAAAAAAATCACTTTATAAACTATACAAATAAAAATGTTGGACATTTTTATATCTCAGTAGTTTGTGGAATCTTAATTCCCTCCTTGTTTTAAAAACATAAGATATCTAGTCTTTGATTTTTAATGTGATGACATGTTTATTTCCATCAATGACATGACACTTTACCAATGTTGATAGCTTAAACCACAATATGGTTTGGCTGATACTTTGAAAGTCTGCAAAATAACTAGGACATTTGTATTCTTTCTCACAGGGATGATGGATTAATTTGATGTTGGTAAACTTAGGTAAATTTAAAACAAATCTATGTGAAATTACTTTAATTCCAAATGACTAAAAATTGTAGGTCAAATGTAAAAAATAGATGTGAATGTATAACTAAGCATTCATATATATGAATAATATGCATATAAATACATATATCAATTCCCCAAATTAAAGAGAAGTGCAAACAAAGTTAATTAATCACATGCTGAACAAAAGGCAACCCTAAGAGATCATTTGTAAATCTTTGGTTGTCCACAGATTTTACTCATTTTTTGGGTGCATTTTCAATTCTGTTGAAGTATACCACAAGGTATAAAGGGTAAGCATTATAAATGTACACACCAATTAATTTCATAAAGTGAACTCATATATTTAATCAGTGCTGACATCAATAAAAATATATTAGCTAGGCTCGGTGGCTCAGCCTGTAATCCCGCACTTGGGAGGCTGAGGTGAGTGGATTGCCTGAGCCCGCGGTTGTGAGACCCACTTGGGGAACTTGGCGAGACCTCATCTCTACAATAAATCAAAAAAAATTAGCCGGGCGTGGTAGCGCGTGCCTGTACTTCCAGCTACTTGGAAGGCTGAGGCGGAAGGATGGCTGGAGCCCAGCAGGTCGAGGCTGCGATGGCCAGGAGGGCCCGGCAGTCCAGTCTGGGCGACAGCGTGAGTCTCCAACTCAAAAAAAAAAAAAAATACACGCACGCACAGACACACACACACACACACACACACACACACACACACACACACATATATTTATGTATATCTAGCTCCCTTATGCTCCATTTTTCATCACTGCTTTACTTCTCTCCTAACATAGCACCTATCAGCTTTCTGTTTTATAAGGCATGGAAAGATGAAAAATAAGGCCTTTAGTTTCCTGTTTGATTAGTTCAGGTCGGAGAATTGAAATAGATGATCCCATCTAAAGAAGGATTGCTGCTAGATTAAATTATAAATTTAGCTGGACTCGGTGGCTCAGCCTGTAAGCCCAGCACTTTGGGAGGCTGAGGTGAGTGGATTGCGTGAACCCCCAGGTTCGAGACCCACCTGGGCAACTTGGTGAGACGTCATCTCTACAATAAATCAAAAATTAGCTGAGCGTGGTAGCGCGCACCTGTAGTTCCAGCTACTTGGAAGGCTGAGGCGGAAGGATCGCCGGAGCCCAGCAGATCGCCGGCCACTGCACTCCAGACTGGGCGACAGAGTGAGACTCCAACTCAAAAAAAAAAAAAAAATTATAAACTTAACAACAGTAAAATTTAACCCACAAATATTATGTTTTGGTCTGGAATTGGGAAGACTTCCTTGAACGTAAAGTCATAAATATACTCCATGAAGGTTCAGAGCTTATACCCATGTTACTTGAGTCTCCGCTACAAACTACAGTCAATAAATTTTTCCAAAAAGTTATCAGGTGGTCTGCATTCTTTGGTACATTATACTTTCCAACTGTGCCCTCACCAATATGTATCATATCTTGCCATCCCCTAACAAAGCCCCTATTTCTGGAATCTGGGTGGGCCTCTGCAATTTCATGTGGTGGAGCGTAACAGAAATGACATTATGTGAACTTTGAGGACAGGACATTATGACAATACAGTTTCATCTGGTTCTCTCTCTTAGCACAAGTGTCTTTAGAACTCTAAGCTGCAATATAAAAAAATGTAAGTACTCTGAAACTTTTAGGGTGGAAAGAACAAACACTGTGGAGAGAATAAACTCAAAAGCCCCAGTTGTTTCAGTTGTTTTGGTCCCTAGCTGTCTGAGTCTTCCCAGGAACGCACCATACATGTGAGCAAGTGAGCTGAACTTTCAGAAAAGCTCAGGCAGCTGGCCAAAGTAATGCACATCTTTTTTGAAGAAACAAGAGCTCAGAGAAGGTGTCATGGCATCTCCATGAATCCCCAGACATATTTAGTCCAACATATTGTAAGCAGGAGCAATTTGGAAGAAACGATAGTTTCAATGTCAAGGATAATAACTTAAGAGGAGATAGAGAAAAAGATCAGTGTTGCCCACAAGAAATAAGACTGGCGGTTGACTTGTCAGCAGAATAAAAAGGAATAATGACTTTGAAGCCGTAAATAAAATATCACACCTATAATATATACACAGTGAGATGAGACAGCATATAGTATTTAAAAATATTATATCAAATTTTATAGATTAAAACAAAAAGGTTCATAGGAACTTTTATTGTACTTAATGTATATATTTAAAAGGAAAAAAATGACAATAATAACCTTGGCTCCTAATTTAGATGTTACAAGCACAATAGAACCAAACATGAAAAAAATATAAGAAATGAAATGGTAAAGAGAAGATGAGTAATTAAAGTCAATAAATCAATAGAAAGGACCAACAGACTGGAAGTTGCATCGCTGAAAAGTTAGAAAAATTTTGCAATTTCTCACAAGAGTGATTAGCAAAAAAACCTCTAGAAAAGTCACCCATAACATTACTCAGAATAAAAAGAGAACATAACTACAGACACAATAGGGAACATAATGTGTAAAACAAACAGATACGTGCTACAAAAGTATAATAGTGTGTTTCAATTTAGATAGAGGTCAACAACATGCAGAATCATATAATGTGTTATTTACTTAAGATAATTAAGAGGTAAAATCAAAAATAGTAAATTTTAGGCAGTGAAGAGGAAAGGGGTGAAGATAAGAAAATTCAAAAGCTATGTAATGTTCTGTTGTTATGATATTTGATGGATTTGCATGCATTCATAGATTATTTTATATTATACTTATTTATTCTATTGTATGTGTAGGCGGAAGGATCACCGGAGCCCAGCAGGTCGAAGCTGCGGTGGCCGGGAGCGGCCACTGCACTTCCGTCTGGGCGACAGAGTGAGACTCCAACTCAAAAAAAAAAAAAAAAAAAAGAATGTTTCATAATTAGATTTTTGAGATAATTTTCTTAGTGGGTGATAGGAATTGGGATACATAATCTATCTAGCTACATGAATGTAACAGTTTATCATTTCAGAATACATTGTAGTTATCTTTGAAATTACATATCTAGCTTGAAGATAGGATGAAATGTAGCTGTTAATATGGTTATAAATATGTACACTACAGAAAACAACTTATTCTTGAATATTTCACCTATGACTATTCTATCATTTAAATTCTATTCACGATGAAAGAGATTTAATTAAAATAAAAATGTTCCCTTGTTAAAAATATTAATCATATTTTTATTGGGATGTTTATATAACAAATATTCTATAAGTAGCATTTTAAAATAAAAGAAAATAACTTTATTTTAAGAATACTATTATTTCTCCACTCTGTTCAGGCAATTTCCTATTCAGTTTCAGTGGGCAATTTTCATTGTTCTTGCCACTTCTTAATCATCTAGAAATTTAAAAGAGGTTATGACCCATTCAATAAATTCGTTCAGACCTTGAAATATTCAAATAATGAAAAATATGCCTTTGTAAAGCACAGCCATGCTAGTCTTTGATTTTTTATGGTTTAGACTACTTTATGATTTTCTTTCAATAAAAACCATAAAATTAAAATGACCATGCAAGGGTTTATGAAGTGCCTCTGACCCAACATGGTAAAGTTAATGGTAGCAAAATTGTTTCCTGAATCTGCTAAAATACCTGGAGGAAACTATTTTACAATACATGGGCAGAGAGGAGGTCTGGGAAATCCATTGTAGGGGACACTCCTCATCTGGCAGGTATACGTAGAAAAAAAAAGTCAAAGTCTACAAATTATGTTTTATGCATTTCAAATTATTATATGTCAAACTCCACTGTAGCCAACATGCTTTGGAAATATGTGACTAAAAAGACCTTGAAAAAATTAAAATGTAATTATTATTGAAATCATCTATATTAATAGTTACCAGAACATTATTCAATTTCCATATCTCATTGCATTTCTTTCTAAGAGTAGAGACAAAAAATGAGTGACAAAAGTATCAGATCATTGGATAAGTTTCTCTCACCACCATTTCTTTCCTAAAAATAAAAATTGCAACATCTAAAAGGTTTGATTTTAGGAAAATGAATTCTATGTTTGAATTCTATCAGCTAAATTTTTCCCTAATACATTTGAAATTATCTGATAAGCTCTTTCTTTCCCTCCCTTCCTTCCTTCCTCCCTTCCTTCCTTCCTTCCTTCCTTCCTTCCTTCCTTCCTTTCTTTCTTTCTTTCTTTCTTTCTTTCTTTCTTTCTTTCTTTCTTTCTTTCTTTCTTTCTTTCTTTCTTTCTTTCTTGTATCAGGGGAGGATGCAGTTCCCCACTACCACAAATTATACAGTCGAGTTTCCCACATTTGGGGAAATCACAGGGGTCAGCACATCCAGAGTGCAATGGATAAGCCTCACCCTGGGAATACCAACTTCGTGATCATGGTATCTCCCCTGCCAGGTAAGTATGATAAATATTTTCATACAATGTATTGGAAACTTACATATATTGCTCAATATATAAAAACAAAACAAAATTGTGGCCATAGAAGTCTTACAATCCTTGGCTCTGCATTGTCTGTTAAGGAACATTGAAATCAAAGAATTGAGAAAAGGAACCAATACAATAAAAAAAGAATTGATGCAGTCATGATATTTAAGTGATATCTACAACCTTGCTATTGAAATATTTTGTTACAGCGGATATGTTTGTGTGTGTGTGTGTGTGTGTGTGTGTGTGTGTGTGTGTGTGTATTTGGTCATTATCAAGGAAATCCTACCCACAATGGTTTAAGCAAATTTGTTTTTTTTCCCCTATTTCTAACAT
Source organism: Carlito syrichta (assembly GCF_000164805.1). Classification (NCBI taxonomy): domain Eukaryota; kingdom Metazoa; phylum Chordata; class Mammalia; order Primates; family Tarsiidae; genus Carlito; species Carlito syrichta. The sequence continues at coordinate 158,630 of NW_007069489.1, forward strand.
ATAGCAATAAGAAGTAGTGATGGTAATAGTTATAGCTCAATAATCTACTACTGCTATCTCTGCAGTTCTCATGGCCTCGGCCCAAGATCCTAAGCTGACTCCCATAGACCCAGTAAAAATATATGTATATATATTTCATGCAGGAAGGAGAAGGAAGAGTGATTCAAACTATAGCTGTCTCTTTTATAGGGAAGCAAAGTTTTCTCATGAGTTTCACTTGCAGACTTTCATATACATGCATCTTATTGTTGAGCGCTGTTTCATGTCACTGTCTCTAAGTGCAGTGAAGGCTGAGAAAATGAGACTTAGCTTTTCTAGCCTCAGCAGTTAGTAGATGGGGAGACAGAACACCCTTTGGAATGGAAATTTCATTAGAAAACCACTAGGATCTGCCAAAGTCATCAAAAAACATTATTCCATCATTCAGTATATATTAGACGGATGTCAGGTATTAGTCTATCTGAATAACATGCACACATGTGTTAAATAGATAAAGTACTTGATATGCATAAAATATACTTTATAAAACAAAATAATTAAAAACAACTTAGAACTGGAATATTACTTTCCCCCAAATCAGAATATACGTTTGCATTGTATATTTTTGAAAATATCTTTTAATAACTCACCTGAACATTATACAAAATATTATGAAAACATGAGTTGCACTATGGTGCTGAACTAGAAAACAGAAGTAAATATTTATAGAAAGCTTATAAATCTAAAGTTACTTCTATAAGGAGATAAAGAAACTAATGCACCCATTATGCACATGATAGGGAGATTAGCAACGCACTGTTGGGCATTGTACTTTTTATACACTCATCTATTCTTTGCTATTGCGATTTTATTTCCAGCCCAGTTTCTTTTACTTACTAAGGCAACAGCATAGACTTATCTTAGAGCATATGATGAGAGTATATATTATTTGTGAAAAAATATGAGACAATGAGAGAGAGAATTAAAGAAACTAATTTAATAGTTTGAAATATAAGATTCTGAAATGACACATAAGATTCTGAACGTGATGAAGTATTAGCAATAAGAAAAGTATCACCTTATAAAAAGAAAATTATTTATTTGATAAATTTAAAACACATTATTTTGTTCAAGATATGTCATTTTCCCCTCATAGGGTTGTTAGTTACATAAGAAAAATCGAAGCAAAATTATTTTCTTTTTACAAACGAAGAAAAGTCAATTTGGAAAGTTTCAAAAATAAAAACAGTCGTTACAACTTTGTTCTATTACATTGTTTTTTGAATGTGTGTTTTGAATGTCTAAACGATGTATACATGTGTTAATTTATTAATTTTAACTTCCCATGCAGTCCCAGAAAATACAAAACTATGAATCAAAAGAAAATAGGCATAGGAGTTCATAACGAAGTCCTTGAAGTGGTTCATCATCCTTAACTAGAAAGGATACACAATCTCTGTTATGGTTGTTCCACGTCAGCTGTCAATCATTACATACCATCCTCAGACTCTTTCATGTTCATATGATGTTGATCCTTTCTGCCTTTACTCTAATATGCATATTATTTTCATTCATCAGTGGAAGAAAAACTCATTGATTTTTAAATTTGAGGACACAAACTATAGCTAAAACTATTCTGAACAAGAATGTTCTTCTCCTTAAGGAACATGTGAGCTGTCTACTTGTTTTTTATCCTCTTGTTTCTGCTTAATTATAAGTTATTTATTCCCAGATTAAATATTGAACATTCTTCCAAATTAATATCTATTTTTTTTTTAGTTGGAGTCTCACTCTGTCGCCCAGACTTAAAAATGTGGTGTGTAATTCAAGAAGAGGTATACAAGTGGTCATTGTACAGGTAAAGTTTGGTCCATTCTCTGGTCCCCACTTCGCCTGGTTTAAGATCAGTTACCTTATTGATATTATGTGTCTCCCTCCCCCCTTGGCATTTTCCAGCAACTGCCAATCCTTTCCTTATAATATTATGATAAATGTTCAGGCTCCACTTATGAGTGAGAACATGTGCTACTCAGTTCTTTGTTTCTGTGATAGATCACTGAGTATTATAGACTCTTAATCCATCCAAGTTGCTGAGAACTCCATAATTGTGTTATTCTTTATAGCTGTGTATTATTATATCATGTATATGTACCAATTTTTTAAAATCCAGCCCGGTTTCAATGGGCAGCATGGTTGGTTTCATGTTTTTGCTGTTGTAAATTAACATTTCTTATAGCAGTATTCTCATTGTGAGAGATAAATTTCAATGAGTAAATACACAAAAATAGGCATCTCAAAATTTTGCGGAAATCACCTGGAAAATTTTAACGTAGGTTAAAACAAAGAGTTCTGAGCCATAAGTAGAGATTCTGTTTCCATACTTTGGGTGTGGGGTCTAGGAATGTGCATTTCTAACAAGTATTAATGCGATGCTGACATAGCTGGGCCAGGGATCCCAACTGAGAATGACTATACTATGCTGAGAGATGCATTCTATTATGAGTCACAGAAACACATTCTTTTTTCTGACATTTAGTTACCCATAGGTTCTAAAATCTAAATATCTTAAGTGGATGTTGCTAACTTTGATTGTACAATATTGGTCAAAAATTAAATTTATTTTTAGTTGGCAACTATTCAAAGTTACTAAATCTCTCTAAATTTTTATTTCCTCAGTAAGGGAAGACAGAAAACACATCTGGATTGTTAATGTTTGTACATGTGATAAGGTTTACTAAAAGAGTTCAGATAAAATGTTTGCTATAATGCCACAGAGAATGTAATCAATACTGGTAGAAGGATGAAGAAAATAAGAAAGAAAAGAAAGAGAAAGAGAAGGAGAACCTAAAGGAGAAAAACTTTTACTATGCAACACATATTATAATGCAAGGAGAAAAACAGTATCTTTTCAAAAAAGTTCCATGCAACAATTTCATATGTTTTATCAAATTCTACACCCTCAAAGTAAATAATAGTATTAGTAAAATTTATTTTTTATCTAAAAGTAAATAAATGTTTTAATAAACTCACAAATACATTCCGTATGTCTAAAATTATGAAAACCTATTGTGTTAACATATTCTTGTGCACCAAAATATAAATATATTCTAAATTGTAGGTTTAAGAATAATTTTGTGAATTTTTTTTTCTTGGCTACTATATTAAATACATATAATATATTAATATGTAGTATTGACTGTTTCTTGTTTTCCTCTCTGATTTAGAGACTTCAATTTAAGAATGTTGAGAATAAAAGGTTATGTTAGATTTTAGAGAAGTAAAATGTTTTCCCTGTTTACCAATAGAAATAACCAAATTCAGTTACTACATTACTATCTTTAGAAACAAATTAAAAATTCTTAATGTTAAACTTCATGCTGATTTTAGGAATCCATTTCTTCCATTAGAAAAACTATTGTTAATAATTTTATTTCAAACACATTAAATGTATCTATTTACACATATACTTAGCAGCACAAATGCATCATTCTTTCTTACACCTACATTTAAAGAGTGCTCAAAACTTGTCTCCTGGTACATGAAAACATATAAAGGTTAATGTTAATTTTTTTCTCAGTATTTTTTGAATGAAATGAATGAACTATTTTAGTTAATGTAGTTGTAACAAATTACTTACAGTAAAATAGAGGAAAGGAAAAAAACAATATACAGACATTATTTCAAAGAATCTTTAGAAAGCATTTATAATAATGATTTATGAGAATATACTGACTAGGGACACACCCTGACTCTGTTGATAAGTAAAATAAATAGCCTGATCTACTGTATTATGAATTCCTGCCAGTTCTCAGTGTGGGTTAGAGCTCTGTTTTGACTATTAAACAGCAAATACCAACATCTGGAAATGTGAAGGTCAAAGGTCATTTTACTCATAAAACTACACCAGCATGATTCATAAAAACCTGTATCTAACCTTTGCATGAATTGAGGACTGCTGCTGATAGTGCTGTATAAGTAAATTAAAAACCCATTATTTTATTCCGTCATGATTTTATTTTGGTAACTTGTATTACTTAACCAACTAAGTATAGTACTAAAAATTTTCAAATGCTGCATCTTATATTTAAATTGAAAAGTATCTGTTTTTACTAAAATTTATTCCATTGTATGGATGTTATAATAACATTTGGTAGGCGAGTTTTATTAAAGTAAAAACTTTTCCATATTTAAACCTTATATGTTATTTTCCACTTCCTTCTAGTGTTAATTGACTGCATTATATTTATATGAAAGCCTGAACAACTGTAAATGATATTAAAACAGAACTCTTGATTATTTTTTCCCTTTCATTATCACCCTCATACTCAAGACATACTTTTTATGGGACTGTATTTGTGTCACCTCTCAAAATTCAAATGTTGAAGCCCTAACTTCTAGTATAGCTATATTTGGAGATGAGGCTTCCAAAGTAATTAAGGTTAAATGATCTTATAGGAAATTTAGTGTCCTTATAAGAAGAAATACCAGAGCACTCCCAGGGTTTCTGCATGCCCCACAAGTGGGTTAGAGGATGTCACATGAGCACATAGCAACATGACAACCACCTAAGACAAGAGAAGAAACCTCACCAGAAACTGAAAACCCTGGCCCCTTAATTGCAAACTTCCAGCCTCCAGAACTGTGAGAAATACATTTTTTTTACTTTATTCATCCAGTTTTTAATGTTTGCCATTGCTATAAAGGAACATATGAGGCTGGATAATTTAAAAAGATAAGAGGTTTATTTGATTCATGGTTCTGCATGGTGCCAGCATCTGCTTCTGTTGAGGCTGTAGGAAGCTTACAATTATAGTGAAAGGCAAAGGGGGAGTGGGTGTGTCACATGGCAAGAGTGGAAGCAAGAGAGAGAGAAGGAGGTGCCAGGTTTTTTTAAGCAACCAGCTCTCGAATGAACTAATAGAGCAAATACTCACTCATTACACAGAGAAAGCATGAAGCCATTCATAAGGGATCTGTCACCATGACTCAAACACTTACTTTTGGGCTCACCTCCAACACTGGGAGTCAAATTTTAATAAAAGATTTGGTGGGGTCAGATGTCCAAACTTTATCACCCTGTTTGTGGTATTTTTAAATGGCAAATCAAGCAAACAAATACAATAGTTTACTTGGGATTTTTCAGTAAGCAATGTAAGTAGAACTACCCTCATACGCTAAAGCAGTATTTCATTGAATGAAAGGCAGGGAATTGGGTGTATGCTGACTGCAGACATTGAATAACTATATTTTTAGAATTGCCTAGTGACTATAAAGAAATTCTTAACTTTTATCTGGCCAATTTAAATATCTTACTGACTATGTTACTGACTAAACTGTCATCCTTAGAAGAAGTAAGAACGGCCATCATTAATAAACCAATAAACAGCAGATGCCAGCGAAGATGCAGAAAAAAGGGAATGGCTTCTACACTGTTGGTGGAAGTGCAAGCTAGTTCAACCTCTTTGAAAAACAGTGTGACGATTTCTAAAAGAACTAGAAATTGAACTTCCATAAGACTCAGCAATCCCCCTACTGAAAATATACCTGGAGGAACTCAGATCATTCTACAAGAATGATACCCGTACACGCATGTTTATTGCAGCACTATTCACAATAGCAAAAATGTGAAACCAAATGTGTTGCCCATCAAGAGTAGACTGATTAAAAAAAAAAAAGTGATACATATACACAATGGAATATTATCCAACCCTAAAGAAGGAGAAAACTATGGACTTCACAGAAACTTGGATGGCTTTAGAGTCTATCATACTCAGTGACCTATCACAGAAACACATGTTTTCACTTATAAATGAACACTGAATACCTTTCATAGTAATACAAGAAAGGGATTGGCAGTAGCCGGACAATACTGGGCGTGGGGAGTAGATACACAACATCAATAACGGTGCTTGATCCCAAAACAGGCAAAGTGAGGTCCAATGGGAAGCCCAAACTTCATCTGTACATAGACCACTTATGTATCCAATCCTTACCTGTACCTCACAACTTTAAAATAAGAAGACATGCAGAAATGCTCAACCTCACTAATCATCAGGGAGATGCAAAATCAAAACCACACTGAGATACCACCTAACTCCAGTCAGAATGGTAATTATCAACAACTCAAAAAATAACAGCTGCTGGAGAGGGTGTGGTGAAAAGGGAACACTTCTACACTGCTGGTGGGAGTGTAAGCTAGTGCAACCTCTGTGGAAAGCAGTGGCGATTCCTAAAAGCTCTAAAAATTGACCTTCCATATGACCCTGCAATCTCCCTACTGGGAATATACCCTGAAGAACACAAATCACTCTATAAAAAA
>NW_007069489.1:164947-181906 GCF_000164805.1 Carlito syrichta
GCGCCTTTGGGAGGCTGAGGTGAGCGGATTGCTGAGCCCGCGGGTTCGAGACCCGCCTGGGCAGCAAGACCTCATCTCTACAATAAATCAAAAAATCAGCCGGGCATGGTAGCGCATGCCTGTAATTCCAGCTACTTGGAAGGCTGAGGCGGAAGGATCGCCGGAGCCCAGCAGGTCGAGGCTGCGGTGGCCGGGAGCGGCCACTGCACTCCAGTCTGGGCGACAGAGTGAGACTCCAACTCAAAAAATAAAATAAAATAAAATAAAATAAAAAGAAAAAGGAAAATGAAAATATTTTAATGTTTCTCATATGGGAATTTTTTTTGTGTAGTTAGGACAGAGAAGATTTATTCTCTGCCTCCAACTTTTTGTGGATAAAATTCGCCTGTATTTGTTTTAATTCAGATTGCCAAATAATATTTTAAATATCTTTGATTACTTATGCTATACCACTGACCCACAAAAATCCTACCTAATTAAAACAAAACAAAACAAAGCAAAACAAAACATGGGTATGTATTTATTTGAAAAAGCAGAACTTCAAGACAGCAGATGCTCCATAAGTATATAAATGAGATGCCACTGGCAAATCAATGTTTTGTTGCTCACAGCATCATTCTTTATCTAACATTGCTTAGTTTTTAACAATTAGTTCAAGCTATTATTTAACTGTTTACAACTTATTAAAATTGGTGAATCTCTGATAGAATACAAATGCTTTAAAATGATGGTTTTATTTCAATAGAGTTGTTTCTAATTAGAGAGAAGAAATTTTAAACATTCAATGATGGTGATCTTCATAATGTCAGGTAATTGAGTTGTTACTAGACAGGGTTGGGGAAGGATTGGTTTGTTGCAATGGTTAGTCATAATTTCCAAATATATTGTCAGCCAAGCTGGTGAAATAAAGACAGCAATTTTTCTGGCTAAAATAAAGATGTTGTTCTTAGAATAAGAAGGAATATATATATATATACATATATATAAATTTCTTTTAGAACATTCCTTTTTACAATTATGGTCCAATCACAATTAATATTTTATTTCCTATATTTGAAAAGTGTTTTAATAAGTATCTTTGTGTTGAATTTTATAGCTGGAAAAAGCCATATATTTGTGATTAGTTGTTGATCTTGTTTAATAAGACCCAGGTGCCTTGTTGGTTAACATTTGTCAGTCTTCTATCATTGTCTGTGTACAAATGTTTCTACTTAAAATAAAAAAAAAAATAGGAGAATTGGGGCCTATGAAAAGGTTAGCCTATACCTGGGTTATAGCTGACTTTATTTGATATGCTAAAGGTGAATGTCTGGTTTCTTTAAATAACATATTAAAGCCAAAGGATTGAGAAAAAAAATACCAGGTTTTTGACCTTAAAACGAGGCATCTGTAGTTGAATTCATTTTATTCTGTAAAATATTTACTATTTTATTCTCTAAAATAAAAAAAAACACAACAACTGATATGACACAAGAAGATAAGAGTGTAATATAATTAGGTCTGGTCAGCATGTTTTTCCTAACAAATTTATCTTTCATATCACTTTAGTTTTTATGTACTAGTATGTGGAAGGCATTCTTAAAGACTGCACATGTTATTAGAGTGAGTTGCAATATTCCTAATCAAATATCTAAGGAAGAAGACAGAAATGTGCAGTACAAATAGAGCTATGCAAGTATTGGGGAAAATAAATACTCTCTGGTAATTAATTTTTCTTTAAATTTAATTTGTCCTAGGATTTTACAACTTGATGGTTACTAGACAGAGAGAGAGAATTTGTTGTGACTATAGATTTCCAACATCCAACTATAAAGACTGATGAGATTTTTTTAGCACAGAGAATTATTCAGGTTTAGAGTAACTGTATTAAGTTTTAGACGTCTCTTTAGTATCAAACTCAGATTGAAACAGAGGCTTTCCATCTTGATCTCCTCCTCCTCCTCCTCCTTCTCTTCTTCTTCTTCTGGCTTTCTGCCATTGCTCTTTTTTCCTTCACCTTAGATTATCTTTCTGAGCTCAATTTCATGAATTAACCACCAAAGACTGAATTCTACTCTCACTTTAATACACCTAATTTATTTAAGAACTTGGTGTATAAGAAACATTATCATAATTAAGTCAGGCTTTTTGAAGAAATAATTTGTTTTATTCTCTATTTTGTTTTATTTATATTCCTGACCGAAGTTCTATATACATAATTTAATAGTATGTTTACATCTTTACTCAGTCTACTGCTAGAGTAAAACCACCCTTACCTATCTTTAAAACTTTTATTCACCTTAAAAGTCTATTGCTACATCCTGTGCTTCACAAATCCAGTCTTAATATTATCCACAATGTCATGAAATGCCTCCTATTTCAGTTAATGGAAAAAGTTCTGACTTTCATACGCAGGGTAAATTGCAAGGGAGAAAGAAAATAGGTTCTTGCAGCAATTGAGAAGTGAGATGAGTTGCTATAAGAAAAGATGGAAAGAAGGGGGACAAAATAATTTTGGAATTGCAATAGTAAATAATACTTCAATTAGTACTAAAATCTTGGAAGGAGAAAAATTAATCCTAAAAATATAATCTGGATTATTGGTGTAGAAAACTGGAAAAAAAAGATTAGGTGTTGAAGTGAAGACACTGAGAAAAAGGTTGGGGCATATTATCTATCCTCCAACATAGTAGTCAAGCATGGATGTGTGTAAGATACAATATTTTACAGTGATTCTGAGTGTTTTCTTGTTAATTATTTGTCTCTTTTCTATAAGCAGCTGTAGTAATCCTCTGGTGTTTTCTGTGATTCCTGTTATTGCCTGATCCCTTGAGAGGAAGGAGTAAGTGGGAGCTCACATTGACCTTACATAGCATTGTACATCTATTACTCAATTATTTTGTCAGTCACTAATTCCCTTTATTAAGTACATTTCTGTTTCAAATAGCTTTTATGATTTCTGTTTTACTGGCACATCTTTGACCAATCAGTCACTCATCTCAATTCTTTAAAATAAATGCATTAAAATTAGTCTGAAAATAAATATGCCAAAAACTTTTTATTTTTATTTTTTTTTGAGTTGGAGTCTCACTCTGTCGCCCAGACTGGAGTGCAGTGGCCGCTCCCAGCCACCGCAGCCTCGCCTGCTGGGCTCCGGCGATCCTTCCACCTCAGCCTTCCAAGTAGCCGGAATTACAGGCCAAAAACTTTTAATAATATCATCTCTTGGAATGGTGTGGGAAGAAATGATTCTTGGCAATACAATTTTGCTAGATACTCTTCTCTATTTTCTGAAATTCATAAATTTGTAATTAGAAAAAGTTTTGCATATTCTGGACTTTATTTACTTATTTATTTTATTATTATTATTTTTTGAGTTGGAGTCTCACTGTCGCCCAGACTGGAGTGCAGTGGCCGCTCCCGGCCACTGCAGCCTCGACCTGCTGGGCTCCGGCGATCCTTCAGTCTCAGCCTTCTAAGTAGCCGGAATTACAGGCATGCGCTACCACGCCCGGCTGATTTTTTGATTTATTGTAGAGATGTGGTCTTGCTGCCCAGGCGGGTCTCGAACCAGTGGGCTCAGGCAATCCACTCACCTCAGCCTCCCAAAGGTGCGGGATTATAGGCTGAGCCACCAAGCCCGGCTGGACTTTATTTAAATAATAATTATAGTAATATGGATTAATTAATGAATCAATAGAGTATCTGTTGAATGCCAAGCACTGCCCTAGGCACACGATACAACTTTGATCAAAGAAGAGGACTTGTGGCCATTTAGCTCCTGACTATATGTCACACAGTGACACAAATAAAATGATAAAGGACAGTAAGGGAATCAAGAATTGACAAATTTGGGGCAGATATCTAAATGAGCTGAAGCCATGAAAATGGGTAATGTAAATATCTGAGCAAAAATTAGCCAAGGCAAGAGTGGCTAGGGAAAAAGTAATGAGGTAGAAATTTGTTTCGCTTATTCAAGGACCATCAAGAAGACGAAAGTAGATGGTTTGCCACGAGCAAGTGAAAGAGGAGCCAGATACAATTAAAAACTCTGGAGGTAATTCTAAATACAAAGAGAAATCACAGGAGTGTGAGAATCGTTGTGGACATAGATGTAGAGTGAAATGATTTAACTCGTATTTTATTATTATTTTTATTTTTATTCTTGAGTTGGGGTCTCACTCCGTCGCCCAGACTGGAGTGCAGTGGCTGCTACCGACCACTCCAGCCTCGACCTACTGGGCTCCGGCGATCCTTCTGCCTCAGCCTTCCAAGTAGCTGGAGCTATGGGTGCGCGCTACCACGCCCAGCTAATTTTTTGATTTACTGACTCGCATTTTAAAAGCATACTCTGACTGTGTGTGGAAAGGAGGCTGAATAGGGTGTGGGTACAGGAGCGAAACCAGTTGCCTTGTCAGTATGACTATGCAGTGAGTCCGGCTTACAGATGTTGGGATTTGAACTAGGATGTTGCAGTAGAAATGACAGAAGAAAATGGCGTTCAGAATATTTTGAAGATACAACCAAAAGGATTAGTTCCGAGTAAAAAAGAAGCGTAAATAATGGTACCTAGATTTGGGTTCTGAATAACGAGTTGAATGTTGCTTGCTATATTACAGTTCTGATAAATTCCTATATATGTCATTTTGTTAAATTTTCACAACAATGTGAGAAACATCCTGTTTTATCAACTTTGTCTTAGATAAGAAACTGATATTTAGATAAATCAAATAACTAGTACAAGCTTACACAACTACAAAGTTAGTGGAGAAGAAAATTCTCCCAGAGACAGTCATTTTGCAACAGCAATCAGAATATAACATTTTGCTATGGTGGATTGATCAAAAAAAATTTCTGCTGCTTTATTTTCTGCCAAATGATTTAAAAACCATCAAATGACTTACAAGTCTTTATTCATGACTGATATTATAGATTTACTGATATAATTGATTGAAAGGAAATATTAATTTATTAACCTGTACCAAAACTTTCACATAATCAGCAAGGGATACCACTGCCAAGAATGTATTAATTTCGAAAGTTTAGAAATTTCACAATTTAAAATATTTTGGAAAAATTTTATCAAGGGAGGTTTATTGGTACATCATTTTAAAAACTACTCACAAAAATTTATACACTTTAGTGCCTTTAGACACATACATTTGTATATATTCATAATAGATAACACCTATTTTGGGCTTCTTATTTGCTAGTCAGTGTCTCCGGATGTATATGTGCATTAACTTATTTAATATTTATAATAGTCCCAAGAGTTGTATTACTAATATAGGTAATTATAGTTATGCTTATTTTACAAATGAGAAAATGAAGGAGTGCAGAGATTACAAGATCTGTCTAAGGTCAAATGGAAGAGATAAATCTGAAGACACTACTGTGGTTTTAGGGCCCATGCTCTTAAGCATGGAAAACACAATCAATTTCCTTTTTGTTTTATTCTACCGTATCAGGGTAAATAGTTGGTTCTGTTATTATAGAATGTATATTTTGTCCTAATTACAATAATGTTTTAGCAATTGTAATTTAAATTAATGTGTATATTTGATTCTGACCCAGAACACATGAGAACTCATCTTCTGACATAGTAACATGTATTTTTATTCTTTAGGAGATGATTGGGTGTGAGACATATGTTACATTAGTAGGGTACCTTATTAAAACACACACACACACACACACACACACAAATAAGTGATTAATGTTTGAGATGATGAATATCCTGATTACCATGATTTAAGAACTACACATTGTATCCAAATATCATATGTAACTTCAAAATATGTTCAACTATTATATATCAATAAAAAGTAAGTAAAATAAAATTATCTAGCAAATAAGTAAAAGCACTAATGACAATGAAAATTTTTTTAAAATAGTGACAATGTAATATTTTTAAAGTTATTTTTTGCATTCACTGATATATTTATATTTTACACGTTTTCTTCTTTTTGTACCATAGTTACACTTTTTAGTTTCTAAAGGATCTAGTTTATTATATGTTGTGAATAGACCTGAAGTTGCCCTTGACATTTATCTTATTTCATTCTGTTTTTAATTCAAAAAAATGTGGAAATTGTGAAACGTTTATATTGGTTGACCTTAATCTTATATATCTTCTAGATTGCATGGCATTTTTTAAAGTATCCATTCTTATTTCTAAGATGGTGTGTACTTCTTTCCTGTTATAGAACTTATAAACATTGAAATGAAGATATAATATATAAAATGTCAAGGATATGAAAATAAATGGTCTGTGATCTCCCAAGTTGACAAGTGGCTATTCTCATAATATTTTAATTCATACGCAATGAAAGCTTAAATATCACAGCACAACATTGTACAATAAAGTAACTGCTTGCTATTTTCTAAGGGGATTAATAAAGTTGAAGCAAAGAAAAATGGATTATTTCTGAAGATTAGTATAGCTTATCTTCCTTGGAAATTTTTTATTTTGAATTTATATTTTAAGAACAAATGTATATTTAACTATTAATTTTAAAAACAAATAAATGCACAAAGCAAACTTTTTATAATAATTATAAGTAGAAAATTGTGAGCATTAACACAAATTTTGAGTTCTAAATATGTGCTAAGCACTATTTTAGGTTTTATCTTATTTAACTTTTACGTTTATCCAGAGACTAAGTGACTTGTTCAGTTTGTAGAAAATCAACTAGTAGAGACTAACTTCTGTGTCTAGTCTTTTTAAAAAATCACAATCAGCTACCCAAATATAGCAACTTCTTTTGTTTTTTTCAACCTTCTTCCACAAATCAAATTAATAATTATATCTCACAGTTACTGTGTGACAGTAATGTACCAAAATATTCATATTCAGCCCGCTCCACAAGCAGAAGAAAGCATCATTATTATATCCAATTTACAAATGAGGAAACTGAGACTTAGAGAATCAAAGGGACAAAGCCCTGCAAAAACCAAAATACTTAAAAGTTTGTTCCAAATCTAGAAAATCTGATTATTGAACCAATATTTCTCCTGCTTCGCAATAGTTATTTATATGCTGACTCCTTATACAGGTATGATCATAACTCATCTAGTATTTTATTTTTATATTTCATTTAGTATTATAAACCTTTTCTTTATGGAGCTATAATATATAGTTATTTTAAGATTCAGTTTTGGTCCATGGAGATGATATTCCACAATTTTCTTAAATTGCTTTTGGATTTTGACTTAGATAATTGTATAGGTAATATAAAAAATGCATTTTGTATTTTTGACCTTAAAAAATAGTTCTTAGCCGGGCTCGGTGGCTCAGCCTGTAATCCCGCGCCTTTGGGAGGCTGAGGTGAGTGGATTGCCTGAGCCCGCGGGTTCGAGACCCGCCTGGGCAGGCGAGACCTCATCTCTACAATAAATCAAAAAATTAGCTGGGCGTGGTAGCGCGCGCCTGTAATTCTGGCTACTTGGAAAGCTGAGGAGGAAGGATCGCCGGAGCCCAGAAGGTCGAGGCTGCGGTGGCCAGGAGCGGCCACTGCACTCCAGTCTGGGCGACAGAGTGAGACTCCAACTCAAAAAAAAAAAAAAAAAATAGTTCTTTATCCTATTTAACTTTTCCCAAATATTTGAGAGAGCACTGAGCCAGTTTTCTACCCTTAGGTTTTTTTGCGACTCATTATCTGTGCTTGCTAGTTGCTTTTATCCTTGTGATTGACTCCTGCTTCAACCTGTAACATGTGATCATCAATCCTCTTTCCCAGCTCTGACCATTCTCAGAGATTTGTAACGTTACCTGGACATCCTCATGTCCTAGTTTCACAGGTAACATAGATCACCTTCGACAAAGCCTCCACCACCAACCACTACGGAGAGTAGAGCCTATTCAGTAAATGGTGCTGGGAAAACTGGCTGACCACATGCAGAAGATTAAAGCAAGACCCCTACCTATCACCATACACAAAAATAACTCTAAATGAATCAAATACCTAAACATAAAACCTCAAACAATAAAAACTATAGAAAATGCAGGAGACACTCTTATGGAAATTGGAACTGGCACCCAATTCCTGATCCAAACCCCAAGTGCCCATGCCATAAGAGATAAGATAAACAAGTGAGACCTCATCAAATTGGCAGGCTTCTGTAAAGTCAAAGAAACATCAAAAAGCAAGGAGACAGCTCACAGACTGGGAAAAAATATTTACCACCTGTATACCCGACAAAGGCCTACCATCCAGGATCTACAAGGAACTCAAAAAACAAACAAACAAAAAACAACAAAAAAAAAGTGGGCAAAATATATGACTAGATCAAGATTTTCAAAGTAATTTTTACTGTCTACACACTTTTCACTTCTTAAAGGTATTATCTTAAATATAGCATTTTTTCTTCTCCCAAAGAGTGAGCACAATACTTAATTCATCTCAGAGTTCTCCTTTATTTCATATGTACATATGTATTTACTTAAAATAAATTGTGATATTTCTTTGTCTTGCATATTTCTATGTTCTATCATTTTTGTTCCAACCTGATAAGTTACACTTTAATTCATACTCTTACTATACCTTTTTATTGCAATAGCTTCCTGAGAAGTTTGTCTTCAGTCTTTCTCTCTCCCAAATGCTGATAATTTTCTCTCAAAAATGCATCATTTAAAACCACATATTGTCTTTAAAATTTCAAGATTCCAAAATATATTATTTATGACATGAGAAAAGATAATTACTCTTTTCACTTAAATAAAATTACTGTAATATGGTGCCTTTTGCCATAAGCCTAAATAAGAGAAGGTTGGGGGGGGGAAATCACTGATATTATGATAATTACATTATGTAAATTTTTGCTATATCCTTAGACATTGCACCGAAAAGATTTGGGGACCTTGAAACCTAGAAAGAGAAAAGAAGCAAGAGAGGAGACGAGTTATGAGAAAAATATGGATTTTGAAGTGACAAAATACGTGTATCTCCTATGTGTTATGGAAATGTTGCTTAGGTGTTCTAATTCAACAGTTCTCAGACTTCCTGATTTCAAGACTCTTTTACATCTTTAAAATTATTGAGGTCCCAAAGAGCTTTTGTTTCTGTAGGAGTACACATGTTGACAGTTACTTTGCTCCCCCCCTTGCCCCGCCCCCACACTCCTATAGTTACTTTGTTAGAATTAAACTGCTGAATGTTTAAAGTTTTTATATACTAATTCATTTAAAAATACAATAATAATCAGTTATATTTTAATATAAGTAAATTCTTATAAAATAATAACTATTTTTTCAATCCACAAATAGTTATGAGAAAAATGGCATTTTTTATTTTTCAAGCTCACTTTAATGTGTGGTTTAATATATTGTCATATCTATTTTGCTATGTATTCTTTTGGAAAATGTTGTCTTGCTTGAAGTATTTGATATAAATTCAATTTCACACAGGTATACATTTTTCAGATAGTCGTAACCAATCTTTGATGCTAAATCTTATCTCAGTATGTACAGTTTCCTCATGATTAGTTTCAATGTGGAAACTGAAACAATAACAATAAATATTTCTGACTTTGTTACTTAAAATTCAATGGTCTATCTTGCATTTTGAATGTATTTTTACCCATGGATTATCTTGGAAAATATTGGTTCACTGGATTATGCACATCTTCTAAATATTGCTATGAATTTTTTGTACATTGTGTTTTCTTTAATTTCACTATGCAGTTTAAAAAAATAAAATTAATGTCACTGCTGGTATTATTAGAAATATTAATATTTTAAATGTTGAGTAGATGTCAAGACCAGGTCGTAGCTACAGAATTTTCAGATGTGTCATTTTCCTCAGCATCTCTAACCAGCATTCCCAGTTTGGGTGCTGCACTGGTTGTTCAGGAGATTCTCTGAACAGATTTCTTTCAAACAATGATTCATATAAAATGACTTTTATTCATTTAAGCATTTTATGTAACTTATTGGTAAATGTTGGTATTACACAAGCTAGTAATATTTCATTTACTTTTCATTCCTCACAAAAAGAAAAATACCCATGCATCTCATAAGTTATACTTTGCACTCTATCCCTTTCCTTGTAGATTTAGAATTAAAGCTCATTCTATTCACTTCACTATCATTTCCGTGGGATATAAAGAGGTTGAATATAGATGACTTTAAATGGAATTTCAGCCCTTCCAAGTAGCTGGAACTACAAGAGCATGCTACCACGCCTGACTTATTTTTTTTGATTTATTGTAGAGACGACGTCTCACTAAGTATCCCAGGCAGGTCTCAAACCCCTGAGCTCAGGCAGTTCTCTTGCCTCAGCCCCCCAAATGGTGGGATTACCGAAAGAGAATATTTTCTTCCTCATTGAAGTACTTACACACCCATCCTTTTTTTCTTACAAAGGTAATTAGAATTTTCATAGAAAGCTCAAGTAATCATTAAATGAGCTCCTCAATAAAGTTTTAAGACTGGAGTCTTAAAAGTACAAAATTACAAAATTAGAATATATGCCATGTATTAATACATGAGCAAGTGGTATACATACGCTCAAATTTCTCTAAGTAGTGTTGGATCTCTCAAAACAAATTACCAGTCTCTGTGTGCCACGTTGTCTGCATGTCATCATCCTGGTTCATTATCAGAAAAGTATTTAACATAAATTAAACTTTTAAACAAATTGCACAAATATTTTAAACCTTGTGTTTAAATAGATGATTTAAGTAGAATCACACGAAATGTAAGCAAAATGGTATATGTAAGCTGAATAAGCAAACAACCTAAAGTTATTTATTTTATCTTAGGTATCCCAGGCTGGTCCCAAACCCCTGAGCTCATGATACTATATATGATGCCAATAGCATAGGGTAATGACATATATTCATTTAGTTTGTATACATAATGTTTATCCTCATAGATTTGCCTATGGTAGTAAGGATAGTTCAATCTTTTCTTATTGTCCTCTTTAGGACAATGTTGGAGATCTACAGAGTAATTTGTAACTTTTGAAACCAACAATGAAAAAATTAAGAGACTGGAAAAGACTACAGAAGCTGTTGTATCTGCATAGGGTAAAACATCTAATAAACGATGATAAGTAAGCTGGTGTGCAAATAAATAATTATTTGATAAATTTCTGTTGCTGAAAAACCTCCAAGGGTAAAGACAGGCCTTTAATGCATAATTGCAAGGTTGTTTTTCACTCACATTTCAGGAAAAATCAAAGGAAAAAAATAGAAAAACCAATAAGAATTTGGAAATATCAACAGTGAATAGATGCTCAAATCTGTTTAGGAAAGTCACTGATTTCAATCTTCAATTCCTTGTCACCTAGATTCTCAGGATTTATCCCCAGATCCCCCTGAATGTATTAAAGGACATTTTGAATCTGGATGTTTGTTTTGTGAATCACCATAATATAAAATTCAGTTAAGATATGAAACATTCACCATGTAATGTTCATGTTTATCAGTTTGTCAGTAGTTCGGATGGAAAGTTTATTCAACTGAAAGTGACAGAAAGAAAATCTGAATTTGGAAATTTTTACTGAATTATTTTAATATTATTGTGCCTGCTCAATTTGATCCAAGAACAGCAAAAAGGAAGACAATTGGGAGGTTTTTTTTTGTTTTTTGTTTTGTTTTGAGTTGGAGTCTCACTTGTCACCCAGGCTGAAGTGCAGTGACATGCTCATGGCCACCTCAGCCTCGACCTGCCAGGCTCAGGTGGTCCTTCTGCCTCAGCCTTCCAAGTAGCTGGAACTACAAGTGCACGCTACCATGCCTGGCTTATTTTTTTGATTTATTGTAGAAACAAGGTCTCACCAAGTTTCCCAGACTGGTCTCAAACCCCTGAGCTCAGGCAATCCTCTCGCCTCGGCCCCCAAAACTGCAAGGACTACAATTGGCCTGACAATTGGTTCTTGACAGCATTGACTTACAAGGTCTGATCCTTCTGGGATATGGTACTGATTAAGAAAGCTTTGAATCATTTGGAATGTATTAGTAAGTGATGTTATGAAATATCTTTTCTTAAAAGCTTCAGGAACATGGTTCAAAACTGTTTTTCTTTGTATACCAGACAGGAGAATGAACAAAATCAAAGGTCCAAAACTCTTTGAAACTGTATACGGAAGTTTCTGGGAGGGAGTCTTATTACATTATTCTGAAGACAGGGTACACAGCTTTTATCAGATTGTTACAGGGATAAGTAAACCTCAGAAAAGAACTACAGATATTTGATGAAAACAGATGGTAGTATAACAATGCTTACACAGTTAAGTTAACAAGAGATAAGAAAACTAGGAAATAGAAAGGAATAGCTTGAGGACATGAAACTTTACAAAAAATAAATATTTATAAATAAAGACTTGGTTTTTTAGAGCACTTGACACTGGCAGATTTTTATAATTTAGAGAGGAATGTTATTTACATCATTTACTGCAAAAAACATACAAATGAATACTTGTTATTAATAATTTCTTTTTACATTTTTCTAGTTTTTACAAAAATTTGTTAATTTTTATTACTGACTGATGGTGACAACTTCATTATAGTCTGTAACAGAAAGAGGGGCACCAATAAAATTACAAATAAGACTTTTTATTTTTGTATTATTTAAAGAAATTATGTGCTGCTATACAGAAAGCGTTTTCTGCTTAACACAAGAAGGGAAAGAGGTCCCTTAAAGAACTTATTTTATTAAAGGTGATTTATTTTGCATTATTTTCATTGAATTAGAGAGCAAAGTTTTACGAACCTTCAGGAAATACAGCAATACACAGTGAAGCAAAAGTAGCTGAAATCTACACTTAAAAACTTTTGGCCGGCTTGGTGGCTCAACCTGTAATCCCACGCCTTTGGGAGGCTGAGGTGAGTGGATTGCCTGAGGCCACGGGTTTGAGACCCGCCTGGGCAGCGAGACCTCATTTCTACAATAAATCAAAAAATCAGCCAGGCGTGGTAGCGCATGCCTGTAATTTCGGCTACTTGGAAGGCTGAGGCAGAAGGATCGCCGGATCCCAGCAGGTCGTGGCTGCGGTGGCCGGAAGTGGCCACTGCACTCTAGTCTGGGCGACAGAGTGAGACTCCAACTCAAAAAAAAAAACAGAAAACTTTTGTATATATCAGTCATGTTTGTAAGACTAGAAAATAAAAACATTATTTTCTTTTTAAGTTTTTCTAACTTTATTGACTGCATTTAACTTAATCTCTCTTATATATAATTCAATTGACTTGATTCACCTTGTAACAGAAGTTTTCAAATCATAGTTTAGTGTTCTTTGAAGGACACAATATTACTCTTACATTATTTCTGAGACAAGACAAGAAAACTAAAGAGTTGAAGCAACAAGAGCTGTAAGGATTCTTTTCCACATCATTGATTTACATCATCTTTGAAATGTAAGCAAATGCTTGGAATTCAATAATCCAATCTCCTTGTACTTCTTCAGATATGCTATATTACATCCATGGTATTGATTATCCTGAGTTTCCATTAATTAACAATATAGAAGTTGCAACACACAAAAGGGCTCCATTTGGTTTTACTAACTTTGCTAGAATTGCTTTAATGTCTAAAGTAAGTTTGCTAATGAAGCTTGATAAGACAAATTTCCCTACTCCATTAAATGATACTATACCTTAGGTATAGTATCATTTGCAAGAAACTCCATCATATGTTAATGTAAGCAAATAATGACACAGCATCAAGAAAATGATTCATTGAATGACTACTTGATCAATAATAAATCATGCTGATTGATTCAACAAAAATTCACTTCAGATTAGTAAAACCAAATGGAGCCCTTTTGTGTGTCGCACAGCCCCAGGATACTTACCCTGTAATTACGAATTAGGTGTTTCAAGAACACAAAATGAGTGATATGAGGCTCAACCTCAAGTAGATAATTTGCTAAGTAACTTAAAACATTGCATGAATATGATGTAAAGAGCAGTAAAAGCCATAACTGAATTACAAAGTGATAGAAGGATTTGAGATAGGGAGATACTGTAAAATTATTTTAAAAATGTTTTTTGAAGTTGGTAGAAAATGACTTTTGAATGTCAACCATATTTTGCCACACTTTTCTGACCATATTGAGCAAATTTTATAACATGTAGTTACCCCTGGTCTCCAAATTTATTTTTTACCACTTTCATCAATATTATTTTTTCGATAGTATATATTTTCTTTCTGAGACCTACAAAGGCCAATTTAATTCCCATGTCAGCGTCTTTTCAACTGCTGTAACCTCTGCCTGAAATGTATCCCATAGACAACTCCACCACCGTTCCTTACCTGGCTTGCTCTTTCCATCATTAATAGTTGGATTCAAATATTACCTCTTTAGTGAGGCAGAACTGACCACACCATCTTAATTATACACTTCATCTGTCCTGTGTCTGAATTTCTCTCAATTATATTGCTTGCCCATATTATTTATTGTTACTTATTGCATTGTATAGTATTATGTCACTTTTCATTAACTAATATTATAATATGTTTTATTGCATGTATTTATTCATTTGTTTATTAGCTGTATCTTCCCTGATTACAATATAAACTTCATGGTTGCACAACCATGTCTGTCTTCTTGACTGCTCTCTTGCCTCAATGCTTAAAACAGTGGTTAACATATAGTCGACCGTAATGTATTTTTTGAAGATATGGTTGAGAAGGTCACTGAACAGGAAAAAGTTGTGTTTATTTAATTTTATATATATATATATATTTTCAATAATCAATATTTTTTTTATTATGATGTGGTGGGGAACAGTTAAGGGTTAGGTATACAAATACATTTCATTCAGGCACCCTATTGATTAGAAGTGCTTCCTCATCCCCAGACAGATATTTGCTCGTTAATCCCATCTCCCTTCCCACCCCATAGTTTCCCACTACTGTCAGTCATTTTCTTATAATATTAGATTGAATGTTCAAGATCCATTATATGAGTGAGAACATGTGATACTCGGACCTGTGTTTTTGTGAGAGGTCACTCAGTATTACAGACCCTAGTTCCAACCTGGATGCAAAATTCATGATTTTGTTCTTTTTTATGGCTGCATAGTATTCCATCATGTATATGTACCACATTTTTCTAATCCAATCCTCTTTTGATGGGCAGCGTGGTTGCTTCCAGGTTCTTGCTATTGTGAACAATGCTGTGATAAACATACATGTGCAGGTGTCTTTTTTGTAGAGTGATTTGTGTTCTTTGGAATATATTCCCAGTAGGGGGATTGTGGGGTCGTATGGGAGGTAGATATTTAGAGCTTTTAAAATCGCCACACTGCTTTCCACAGAGGTTGCACTAGTTTACGCTCCCACCAACAGTGTAGAAGTGTTTCCTTTTCTCCACATCTTCTCCAGCAGCTGTTATTTTTTGAGTTGTTGATAATTGCCATTCTGACTGGAGTTAGGTGGTATCTCAGTGTGGTTTTGATTTGCATCTCCCTGATGATTAGTGAAGTTGAATATTTCTTCATATGTCTGTTGGCTGATCGGATGTCTTCCTTTGTGAAGTGTCTGTTCATGTCTTTTGCCCATTTTATAATGGGATTGTTTGTTTTTTTCTTTTCAGCACATTTGAGTTCCTTGTAGATCAAAGATATTAAGCCTTTGTCTGACCTGGTGTTGGCAAATACTTTTTCCCAGTCTGTAGGCTGTCTCCCTGCTCTCTTGATGGTTTCTTTGGCTTTGCAGAAGCTTGTCAGTTTAATGAAGTCCCACTTGTCTATCCTCTCTCTTATGACCTGTAGGTTTGGGGTTTTGTTCAGGAATTGGAGGCCAGTTCCGATTTCCATGAGGGTATGTCCTTCATTTTCTAAGGTACTTATGGTTTGAGGTTTTACATTTAGGTCTCTGATTCATTTGGAGTTAACCTTTGTGCCTGGGGATAGGTAGGGGTCTTGTTTCAATCTTTTGCATGTGATCAGCCAGTTTTCCCAGCACCATTTACTGAATAGGTTCTCCTCTCCCCAGTGGTAGGTGGTGGAGGCTTTGTCGAAGATGAGTTGGTTGAGAAATTGAGGTTTTGCTTCTGGAATCTCAATTCTATTCCATTGATCCATATGCCTATTCCTATACCAATATCAAGCTGTTTTGATGATTGCAGCTTTATAGTAGAGTTTGAAGTCTGGTAATGTGATACCCCCTGCTTTGTTTTTTTTTGCTGAGAATTGTTCTGGTTATTATTGGACGTTTGTGTTTCCATATGAATTCCTGCGTTTTTTCTAGGTCTAAGAAGAATGTTGCTGGTAATTTGATGGGTATTGCATTGAATTTATAGATTGTCTTAGGTAAGATGGACATCTTCACAATGTTGATTCTTCCAATCCATGAGCATGGGATATTTTTCCACTTGTTTGTGTCATCTTTGATTTCTTTGAGCAGTGTTTTGTACTTTTCATTGTAAAGGTCTTTCACATCTCTGGTTAGGAAGATGCCAAGGTATTTCATTTTATTTGTGGTTATTGTGAATGGAATTGTGTTTTTTATTTGGGTTTCTGTTTGTTTATTATTGGTGTAAAGAAATGCCATTGTCTTTTGCACATTTATTTTGTATCCTGAGACTTTGCCAAAGGCCTTTATCAGTGTAAGGAGGTTTTTGACAGATTCTCTTGGGTTTTTAAGGTACACAATCATATCATCTGCAAAGAGCGATAATTTGACTTCCTCTTTTCCTGTTTGGATACCGCTGATTGCCTTTTCTTCTCTGATTGCTTGAGCCAGGACTTCTAATACTATGTTGAACAGGAGGGGTGAGAGTGGGCATCCTTGTCTTCTTCCAGTTTTCAGGGGAAATGGTTCCAATTTTTGTCTGTTTAGGGGTATGCTGGCTGTGGGTTTCTCATAGATGGCTTTTACTATTTTGAGGTATGTTCCCCATATGCCTAGATGTTCGAGGGTTTTTATCAATAAGGGGTGCTGGATTTTATCAAAAGCTTTTTCTGCATCTAATGATATAATCATGTGGTTTTTGTTTTGACATCTGTTGATGTATTTAATTACATTTATGG
>NW_007069489.1:181926-184119 GCF_000164805.1 Carlito syrichta
TAGTTCTTTTTCTTTGTTGGATCTTTACCTGGCTTGGGTATCAATGTGATGTTGGCTTCATAAAATGATTTGGGGAGAGTTCTATCTTTTTCAATTGTCTGGAATACCTTCAGTAGGATTGGTATCAGCTCCTCCTTAAATATCTTGTAGAATTCTTCTGGAAAGCCATCTGGTCCAGGGCTTTTTTTTGTGGGTAGTTTTCTTATTACGTATTCGATTTCCTTGATTGTTATTGGTCTATTTAGGGTCTCAATTTCTTCTGGTTCCAAACTAGGTAGGTTGTGTGATGTCAGAAAGTCTTCCATTTCCTTAAGGTTTTCAAGTTTGTTTCCATACAAGTGTACGTAGTACTCCCTAATGATCTTTTGTATTTCTTCAGGGTCAGGTGTGACTTCATCTTTTGTGTTTCTGATTGTGTTTATTTGGGTTTTTTCTCGTTTTTTCTTGGTCAGTCTAGCTAGGGGGCCATCGATCTTGTTTATACTTTTGAAGAACCAGCTTTTTGCTTCATTGATTTTTTTGTATTATCTTTTTGTCTTCTATGTCCTGGATTTGGGCTTTTATTTTGGTGATCTGGACTCTTCTGCTGAGTTAGAGTTTTTGTGGTCTTGCTTTTCCAGCTTCCTTAGGTGGCTTGTTAGGCTGTTTGTGTTCCTTCCATTTTCTTCATGTGTGTTTGTAGGGATATAAATTCCCCTCTTACTACAGCTTTTAAGGCATCCCAGAGATTTTGGTAAGATGTTTCTTCATTTTCATTTGTTTCCAGGTATCTTTTGATCCCTGTTTTGATTTCTTCATTGACCCAGGAGTTGTTTAGAATCATACTGTATAGTTTCCATGTCTTTGTGGGCTTTGGGGGGACTTTGTTGGTGTCAATGTTTATTTTTATTCCACTGTGGTCGAAGAAGGTGCATGGTAGAATTTCGGTCCTTTTAAATTTGCTTATGCTTGATTTATGTCCAGTTATATGGTCGATCTTAGAATATGTTCCATGTAGTGATGAGTAGAATGTGTATTCTCTGGTCTTTGAATGGAGTGTTCTGTAGGTATCAATTAAGTCCATTTGGTCCAGAGTCACATTGAGGTTTCGGATCTCATTGCTGATTTTTTGTCCCAATGATCTGTCTAGGGTTGTGAGTGGGGTATTAAAGTCCCCAGTTATGATGGTTTTAGAGTCAATATCTTTCTTTAGGTTTCCTAGAAGTTGCCTTATGAAAGTTGGCACACCTATGTTGGGTGCATATATGTTTAGGATAGATATTTCCTGTTGATGGAGTGAACCTTTTAACATTATGTAGTAGCCCTCTGTGTCTTTTTAAATTTTTGATAGCTTAAATGGTATTTTGTCTGAAATTAGGATCGCGACTCCTCCTTTCTTTTGTGTTCCATTCGCCTGAAAGTTTGTTTCCCATCCTTTTACTTTGTGTCTGTGTATGTCATTTCTAGTGAGGTGAGTCTCTTGAAGGCAGTATATTGTTGCCTGGTGATATTTTATCCATTTTGCCATTCTATGTCTTTTCAGTGGTGCATTTAGTCCATTCACATTCAGGCTAATTATTGAAATGTGAGAGTTCATTCCTTTCATAGAGTTCTTATAGTGTTGTTGTTCTTCCACTTGGTTCTTTTTTGTCTTTCTTTTGGTTTTGGGGTTGGTTCATATATATTTTATTCTTTTCCCTGTACTCTTTTGAAGAACGTTGTTCTTTTTTCCTTTTCTTCTGTGTTTAGTACTTTCTTAAGTGTTTCATGTAGAGGTGGTTTGGTGGCAGCATAAGTACTTAGGGATTGGATATCTGGGAAAGATTTTAATTCTCCCTCACTGATGAAGCTTAGCTTGGCCGGGTAAGTTATTCTTGGTTGAAATTGTTTATCTTCTAGGAGTTTGAAGATAGGGTTCCAAGCTCTCCTAGACTGTAGGGTTTCTGTACATAAATTTGCTGCTATTCTTATTGGTCTTCCATGGTAGGTGATCTGCCCTTTTTCTCTTGCTGCCTTTAGAATTTTTTCTTTTATGCCTACTTTGTTTAGGCGAATTATTATGTGTCTAGGAGTTGGTCTTCTCATTTGTTGTCTTGCAGGGGTTCTCTGAATCTCTTGTGTTTGAATTTTTGCATCACTGATTAGATAAGGGAAGTTTTCTTGAATGATCTCATGGAAAGTTTGTTCTAGTGTGGTCTCTGTCTCTCTTTCTGG
>NW_007069489.1:184573-186061 GCF_000164805.1 Carlito syrichta
CTCTCTCCCCCTTTCCCTCCCCTTCTTTAATTCTGTTTTTGAGGGAAGGTGGGGTTGCTTTTATTTCTCTTCTGCTATATCCTGTTCTTCTTTATGAGGGTCTTCTGGCTTTGTTCACTTTTGAGGTTGGAGTGTAGGCTACAATCTGTACTTTTTGTAGTTTTGAGGTTTAATTGAGAGGGAAGCTGTGGTTCCAAATGTATATGCTGATTCTAGCATCCACAAACAAGTGTATGAGCTCACTGGAACCTATTTCCCTCTGCCTTACAATCTGTCCATTCAGCAGTATGTAGTCTTGGTTCCTAGATTAAAATAGGGGTATAAAAGAGAAAAATAATGGAGAAAGGGGAGTCAATAGGAAGTTAAAGAGAGAGAAGAGTGAGAGGGAAAACAGACATACATACTATCTGGTGAGAAAGAGACACAAGGCCGGAGAGAAGTGGAGGAAGACATGTAAGAAAGATTCCCTACAGAATACTGATAGCTACACAGAGACAGACCAATATAAACATGAAACAGTGTAGGTCAGAAGGCAAACAGCGATTGTGATCAAAATAAAAAGTGAAATTGATAAAATCATAAGTCACAATAAGAGAGCAGACTAAAATCACTTCAGCTCTGATCTTGACCTCTCCCCTTTGTTTTTCCATTGCAGGCAGCTAGGTTTACTCACAGCTTGGGTTTGGCTGCCTGGAAGTTGCTTTTATCTGATTCAGCTTAGGGGTTGGGTCTTTGTCTCCTGTTTAGCACCATTACCCTAGGAACCAAGGTGGAGTTTGTTGATAGGTGGGCAGGGCATTGGAAATCTCTGCCTGGAGAAAGGCAGAGGCAGATTCTCTTTTGTAGATCCCTTTCTCTCCACTTGTCTGGGTCCCCAATCTTGGGGTCATGGACTGAGTGCCTCAGCCAGGGTGGGCCCAGGGCTCCAGAGCTCCAAAGCTCCAACGGGTAGGCAGTGAGTGGCGAGAGTGGCTCTGGGCCCTCCACAGGGTACTTCAACCAGGAATGGGACCGGTGTCTCTGAGGGGTGGGTGTCCAGAGCCTCCTTGAGTGACTAGCAGCTTGGTGATGATGAGAGACGATGTAGCCAGGGAGCTTGCTGAGACCCGAGACTCCCATGCACGCAGTGGAACAGCAGCAGCAGGGGGCTGCAGTATCAGGCCCTGCATGGGACCAAGGGACCCCAGGCCTCGGACCAGTGCTTGCTGGTGGTGGGCTTGAATCACCAGCAGGTGGTGCTACCCTTGCTCCAGATGGTCTTTATCTCAGCTGCTCGCCCGCCCCTCAGACACTGATGGTGTGATGTGGAATGCCTGCCTTGGTGGCAGCAGCGGCAGCAGCAACAACGGTGGCAGCGGTGGTGGCTGGGCCACTGGCACAGGTGGTGCGAAGTGTAATGGCCGCCTCTGTGCTGCGGCTGCCTCGGAGGAAGTGGCTGCTTGGCTGCCTCGGAGGAAGAGGCAGAGGCTCGGCCGCCTTGGAGGAGGA
>NW_007069489.1:186328-195678 GCF_000164805.1 Carlito syrichta
GCGGCGCCTCTGCCGCCTTATGGGAGGCAGACCTCCTCCTTGGAGGAGGCCGCGGCTCACCCCAGGCACTGGCGGTGCGATGTGGAATAGCTGCCAGTCCAAACGGCAACAGCAGTCACCACAGTAGCTGCCCAGACCCTGGCGATGCCTCAGTAAAGTCTACCTTTGAGCTCCATGTGAAGAGCAGGCTGCAGGCGATGGGATCCACAACCTCCAGGGTGAGAATTAGAGGCTCTTTGCGTTCTCCTCGGTGGAGAGTTTCACAGGCAGTGCTGCCTCATCGCCATCTTGCCCCAGCCCCCCTAATTTTATATTTTAAAACTAAAAACAGATCTAGTCTTTCTTTTATTTAACCATTCTTTGTTGATGTCATTGTTTTTACATTTTAAATTTGGGGGTACATGTGCAAGTTTGTTACATGGGTATATTGCATGACAGTGAAGTTTGGACCTCTATTAAACCAATTACTCATTATTTAAATATTCTTGGTAAAGTACACTATTTTTTTTCAATGCAGAACATCAACCCCAGTTGAGATGTAAACCCACAGTGAGATTTTCACAAAAAGAACTTACCAATACATATGGGTCTTAATAATATTAGAAGAATTTCAAGAGCTAGAGAATCAGGGAGAAGTGAAGGAAGAAAACTTCATTCAGTGGGCACAGCTCATGAACAGGGAAGACAAAAACATGTTTGAGAAACAGCACACCATTGAATTTGGCTGAATCACAGTGTTTGTGTGGCAGAATAATGGGAGCTAAGACTCAAAAGGAGAGGGACTATAACATGAATAAAGGACATTCTTTTAGTCTAGCACATTGCAATTTTACAAAGATCGCATTTGAAATGAGGCAAAAAATTTATAGAACTTAGAACATTGACATTTCAGGTTCAAGAAGCTTGTGAGCCTGAAACAGAAGTAGAATAACCTGTGTGCTACCGTTAACTCAGCTTAAGCTCAGACATTGATGGCACTCATGCCTACCATGATAGAATGTTTTCTTTTCTGGTTTTTTTTTTTTTTTTTGAGTCGGAGTCTCTGTAGTCCAGGTCGGAGTGCAGTGGCATGCTCAAGGGCACCTCAGCCTCAACCTGCTGGGCTCAGATGATCCTTCCAGTTCAGACTTCCAAGCAGTTGGAACTACAGGCACGTACCACCATACCTGGATAATTTTGTTTTTTGGGCTTTCTATTTATTATTTACTACAAAGATGACATCTTGCCAGTTTGCCCAGGCTGGTCTTGAACCCATGGGCTCAGGCAATCCTCTCACCTTGGCCTCCCAAAGTTCTGAGTTTATAGGCTTGAGCCACCATGCCCAATCAACAGAACTTTTTCTAATTTCCTTCACTGCCTTAATTTCCTGCCTCATCTCCCTTGGGCATATATTTGTATTTTCCTACAAGTCTTCTATTTAACAGCACATTTTTTTTGTTTGATTAAGTTTTGTAAAGTGTTTTTCTGTTTGGAATCAAAATGTCTATGTACACACAGACTTCTCCTTTTTATTATTGTTTCTGATAACGCCTAGGATGAACCCTTATGTCCTATAGTCAGACACAATATTTTCCTCTTCCTCACCCTACACTCCCTTGATCATGCTCAGTTCTGATCTCACCATGGTACTTTATCCATGGTTGTAGAAGGCTATTCTTTACCTTTTTACTCAGGAATAAAGCTCCTGGTAATGTATTTTTTTGTTTGATTTTAAATCTACGCTGCAATTCAATATCTAAATCTTGTCTCTTTCCACATACTAATTACATCAAACCTAACTTTTTAATGAACATACTGCTGCTCAAGAGATTTAATCTCTTTTAGGATTTTATTTTTCTACTCCTGGTAAACTATTCTAAGATTCCCACCAGGGCAATGTGACACTCGTTGAGATTTAATCTTTGCTAGTACTTTCTCCAAAATATACCTTACTGACTTTGACTCAAATATATATTATTTCTTGGTCTCCAACTTGTATTTACAGTTTATAGCCAGTATGTGTTAGAATGGCATTGGCATCTTAACTAATTTTTCACCTTCACCACATCAGAAACGATGTATTTTTTAAATAAAAACTGCAGAATAGATTCATTTTAATGACATATGACACTGAGACAAGGTTGTAACTGAAAAACAAAACAAAACAAAGTTGTAGCAGACAACTTAAAAGCTGGTTAAAATGAATGGGCTTGGAGTTTTATAAAGACTTAGCATCTGTATGAAATATACCATGTAACCAGTTGATTTTAAAACAATAAGATGTTTATATTATAACAAAAGATGGTCATATTTTTCATAGCTTTTTAAAAAGTTTTATTTTATATGTAATTGACAAATAATAATTGTATATAGGGTACAATGTTGTGTTTTGATACATATATACACTGTGGAATGTTGAAATGAGGCTGGTTAACCTATCCATCAACCAAAATATTTATCATTTGTAAAGAAATTATTTAAATTTTTATCTTTTACAATTTTGAAATGAGATATGTTATGATTAACTATAGTCACCATGATGAACAATAGAACACCAGAACGTATTCCTCCTACCTAACTGAAATCTTGTACCCATTGACTAATATCTCCTTTATTCTCATTTGACCTTGTCTCCCAACCTCCTGTAACCACAATTCTACTCTCTACTCCTATGAGTTTAACTTTCTTATATTCCACATATAAATTAGATCATATGTTATCACTTTATGACTGGCTTATTATACATAACAATGTTCTCTAGGCTTATTCATGTTATCATATATAACATGGTTTCCTATATTTTTAAGGCTGAATAGTATTCCATTATGTATATATACTACATTATAAAAATTCATTTATCTATTGATGGAGACTTAGGTTGGCTATTGTGATTAATGTTGCAATGAGCATGGGAGTATAGATACCTCTTCAACACACTGATTTCAATAATTTTGGTTTTATACTCAAAAGGAAAATTAGTAGAACTTATGGTAATTCTATTTTTAGTTTTTTGAGGAAACTCCATACTGTTTTCCAGAATGGTTCTTATAATTTACAATACCACCAAAAGTGTATACTGGTTCTTTTTAATAATAGCCAATCTAACAGGTGTGATGAGATATCTTATTGGGGTTTTTATTTGCATTCCCTGATGGAAATATCAAATATCCTTTTGCTTTCTTAATGTTTTCTCTAGAGAAATGGCTATTCAAATCCTTTGTCCATTTAACATTGTTAGTTTTCTTATAATTGAGTAGTTTTGCATTCCTTGTATGGTAATCAAATGTATTATTTGCAAATATTTTGTCCCAATCAATGTGTTGTATATTTCACTCTATTACTTTTTATCTTTGCTATGCAGAAGCTTGGAAGCTTTTTTAGTTTGATGAGATTCCATTTGTCTGTTTTTGCCTTTATTGCCTGTACTTTTATTCATATTTAAGAAAAATCACTGTTCAGTCCACTTTTGATGGGTAGCATGGGTAGTTCCATTTAAATAAATAAATAAATCAGTCTAGTCCAATGTCATGGAGTTTTTCCTTTATGTTTTCTTTTTGTAGTTCTATAATTTTAGGTCTTACATTTAAGTGTTTAATGAATTTTGCATTTAAGTGTATAAATGGTGAGATAAGATTCCATTTTTTGTAGTAATTATTGTATTTTTTAACGTTCAAATTTTTTTATTTTAAAATGGTGAGGTACAATTCACAGTTAGCTGTACAAATCTTCATTGTGCAGGTACACTTGTTGATGAGGTGTGCCACCCCTCCCCCAGGCAGATTTCCACTACTGTCAATCCCACCTCCCCAACCAACACCCCCCCTGCAGTTGCCTGCTACTGTCAATCATATTCTTATAGTATTACAATAGCTGTTCAACTCCACTTATGAATGAGAACATGTGATACCCAGTTCTTTGTTCTGTGAAAGATCAGTCAGTATTATATCCATTCAGGTTGTTGCGAATTTCATGATTTTTTTCTTCTTTATGGCTGTGTAATATTCCACTGTGTATATGTACCACATTTTTAAAAATCCAGTTCTCTTTTGATGGGCAGAACTGGCTGACCACAGGCAGAAGATTGAAACAGGACCCCTACCTATCCCCATAAATAAAAATTAACCCTAAATGGATCAGAGACCTAAACATAAAACCTCAAACTATAAGAACATTAGAAAATGCAGGAGACACCCTTATGGAAATTGGAACGGGCAACCAGTTCCTGATCAAAACCCTAAGTGCCCATGCCATAACAGATAAGATAGACAAATGGGACCTCATCAAACTGACAAGCTTCTGCAAAGCTAAAGAAATCATCAAGAGAGCAGGGAGACAGCCCATAGACTGGGAAAAAAATATTTACCAACTCCATGTCTGACAAAGGCCTAACATCTAGGATCTACAAGGAACTCAAACATGCTGAAAAGAAAAAAAACAAACAGCCTCATTACAAAGTGTGCAAAAGACATGATTAGATAGTTCTCAAAGGAAGACATACGCACAACCAGCAGATACATGAAAAAATGTTCAATCTCATTAGTCATCAAGGAGATGCAAATTGAAACTACACTGAGATAACTCCAGTCAGAATGGTCATCATTAATAACTCAAAAAATAACATGTTGGAGAGGATGTGGCACAAAGGGAACATTTCTACACTGTTGATGGGAGTATAAACTAGTACAACCTCTGTGGAAAACAGTGTGACAATTCCTAAAAGTTATAAAAATCGACCTTCCCTATGACCCCGCCATCCTCTTACTGGGAATATACCTGGAAGAATTCAAATCACTCTATAAAAAAGATACCTGTACACATATGTTTATCGCAGCATTGTTCACAATAGCAAGAACATGGAACCATTTTTTAAAATAGATGTGATTACCCATTTTTTCATCACCATTTATTGAAGAGAGTGTCTTTTCACAATTTTTTTTTCTTAGTACCTTTTTCAAAAATCAGTTGACTCCAAATCTGTGGGTTTATTTCCATGTGCTTTATCCCATTCCATTGGTCTTTGTGTCTATTTTTATGCCAGTGGCATGTTGTTTTGAAAATTAGCAGAAGGAAGAAAATAAAGTTCAGAACAGAAATAAATAAAATAAAGACTAGAAAAATAAAAGATCAATAAAGTTAAGAGTTGATTGTTTTTGAAAGGCAAACAAAATTGGCAAGTCCTTAGGCAGACTAAAAAAATAGGGAAGACTCAAATTAAATCAAAATAAAAATGAAACAGTAATATTGATAGCTAACACTGAAATACAAAGGATTATAACAACTGTTATGAACAATTACATACAAACAAATTGAACAACATAGAAAAAATGAATACATTTCTAGAAAAACATAACCTACAGACCCTAAATAATGAAGAATTTGGAAATAAGAATAGACCAATAATAAGCAAGGTGATTAAATTAGCAATTAAAAGTCTCCCATCAAAGAAATGCCCAGAAAAAGATGACATCATAACTGAACTCTACCACAACATTGAGAAACTAATATCAATCCTGAAATTCTTTTTAAAAAATATAATGGAGAAAATACATTTAAACTCATTTTGCAAGACCAGCATTATCCTGATACTAAAGCTAGAAATAAGGAAAATTATAGACCAATGCCGCTGATGAATATACATTCAAAAATTTTTTAACAAAATACTAGCAAACCATATCTAGCAGTACATTAAATGGATCATTCACTACAATCAAGTGAGATTTATTCCTAAGATGCAAAGCTGTTTCAACTTAGGCAAACCAATAAGTGTGATAAACTACATGAACACAATAAAGAACAAATCCCATATGATAATCTCAGTAAATGCAGAAAAGCACTTGACAAAACTCAGTGTACTTTTATGATAGGAATTCAACAAATTAGGTATAAAAGGAATGTTCCTCAACACAAAGTAAAGGCTGTGAATAAAGAGCCCACAGCTACCACCATACTCATTGGTGAAAAGTTGAAAGCTTTTCCTCTAAGGTCTGAATGCCTACTTGCAACACTACTATTCAATATATTACTGGAAATTCTAGCCATAGGAATTAAACAATAAATAATTAAATAATCAATGTCAGTTAAATGCAAACTCCACACAGTGATCCTGGCTGAGGTTCAACTTTTTAAATTTTTTTCTCATTGACATTGCAACAAAACAACATTGAATTAATTGATATTATTAAAGGACTTGCTGTATCCCTCAACTGATGAATAGGTAAGCAAACTGTAGTGAGTCTATATAATGGAGTGCTATTCATCAGTGAAAATGAATGAGTATGAATGAAATATGAAGAAAATATTAGGAAAATAATTACCATGCCAATTTATAAAGTAAAACCATATTGTAAAGCATTAGAGGAAAATTTTCAAATATATTTTAAGAACAAAACCCATGGCAATATTGGTAATATAGTCAATAAAGAATAAAAACAATAAATCACCCAATTGTGTGAAAAATTACTGTCACATTATTCTTCATAGTAAAAGAAAACATAGCTCACTTAAATGACCATTATTTTATGTGACTTTTTATAAAGGCTTAATTTGCTAAATTTACTTAATTTTAATAATTTTAAATAATTTCAGATATATTAGAAAAGTAGTTAAAATATATATGACATTTTTGATACTCATAATATTGCAAATATAGAATTTGGATTTTTTTCTCTTCACTTATTTCAAATGATATTGCATAAAAAACGGTATAAATAACTCAAAGATTGTGATGCAGGATTTAAGATTGCCAAATATGCCAAAATCAATTTTGCTAGTATGGTAATGATGTTGAGTATGATTTTAAAGAAAAGCTTTTGGCTAAAGAGTCAAAATATAAGCTATAAACAGGTTCCAAATTTGAATGACCTCTCTAGAACTCTAATTTATGTGCTATTTAGAATACTGGTTGGGAGAGATGTTAATTCTTCACAACAAGTACATTGACAAAGAATAGATTAGAGAAAGTTGAGTAGAGACAGTAATTATGGTATGATGGATTGAAAACCTCCAAAGAGGATATTTCTATAATGTAACAGTATATGATATTTTTATAATTAATTTCTAAGGAAATATTGGTTATCATTAAAATAGTAACTGAAGACAGTATGAATTATGTCTCATAACCATAGGAATAAAAATTATTGCATTTTGTTATTTCTCTAAATAAAAAAAATTTCAAAAACCTCTTGTACCAATTTTGTAACAAATTAAACCTCAGCTATTACTAGGAATCTTTTCTTTCCTCCTCAAAAAATCTTAGGTTATGTGACAGACTGAGGGTGTGTTACAACTTCATGGATAACATTATCTTCATTTTTAATCCTCCTATCAGTTTCAGCTATGTGAAGTGAGGTTCAGAGATGGTCCTAGCTTTAAGCAGATTCAGAAATCTAATTATTCTGGTGCTATACAAACCCATGTAAGCCATCATCAAAGGAATTTTTCATGAAGTGAATGAAATTCAAGATCCAGGACTACACACTTTTCACAATTTAAGGGCCTTGGGATAAGCTCTAGCAATGTTTTCTTTTTTATTTTATTTTATTTTTTTTAATTTTAAAATTGTGGTGTACAATTCAGGGTTAGACATACAAATATTTATTGTGCAGTTACCCTTGTTGAGGAGGTGTACCTCCCCCTTCCCAAGGGAGATTTTGACTACTGTCAGTCCCACCTCCCCGCTCCACTACCCTCTGCAGTTTCCTGTCAATACTTTTTGCATAGTATTACAGTAGTAGTTCAAGGCCCACTTATGAGTCAGAACATGTGATAGTGTTCTCTGTTTTAGTGAAAGATCATTCAGTATTAAAGACACTAATTCCATCCAGGTTGCTGGGAAATTCATGATTTTCTTCTTCTTTGTGGCTGTATAATACTCTCTTGTGTATATGTACATTTTTTATCCCGTCCTCTTTTGATGGGCAGCATAGTTAGTTCCATGTTCTTGCTACGTGAACAATACTGCAATAAACATACATGTTAAGGTATCTTTTTTATAGAGTGATTTGAGTACTTCCGGGTATATTCCCAGTAGGGGCATTGCAAGGTCATATGGAAGGTCAATTTTTAGAAGATTTAGGAATCACCACACTGTTTTCCACAGAGGTTGTACTAGTTTGCACTTCCACTAATAGTGTAGAAGTGCTCTCTTTTTGCCACATCCTCTCTAGCATCTGTTGTTTTTTGAGTTATTGATGATGGTAATTCTGACTGGAGTTAGGTAGTATCTCGGTGTAGTTTTAATTTGCATTTCTTTGATGACTAGTGAGGTTGTACATTTTTTCATGTATCTGTTGGCTGCTTGTATGTCTTCTTTTGAAAACTGTCGATTCATATCTTTTGCCCACTTTGTAATGAGGCTGTTTGTTTTTTCTTTTCAGCATATTTGTGTTCCTTGTAGATCCTTGATGTTAGGCCTTTGTCAGACATGGAGTTGGCAAATATTCTATACTAGTCTATGGGCTGTCTCCTGCTCTCTTATGGTTTCTTTGACTTTGCAGATGCTTGTCAGTTTGATGAGTTCCCACTAGTCTATCTCTTATAGCACAGGCACTTGGGGTTTTGATCAGAAATTGATCAGAAATTGATTATCAGCACCATTGATTAATCAGAAATTGAATACCAGTTCCAACTTCCATAAGAGTGTCTCCTGCATTTTCTAATGTTCTTATATTTTGAAGTTTTACATTTAGGTCTCTAATCTATTTAGAGTTAATTGTTGTGTATAGGGACAGGTAGGGGTCCTGTTTCAATCTTCCACATATGGTCAGCCAGTTTTCCCAGCACCATTTACTGAATAGGTTCTCATCTCTCCATTGGTTGGTGGTGGAATCTTTGTTGAAGATGAGTTGATTGAAAAATTTAGCTTTTGCTTCTGGAATTTCAATTCTATTCCATTGGTCTATATGCCTGTTCTTGTATCAATACCAGGCTATTTTGATTATTGTGCTTTATGATAAAGTTTAAAGTCTGGGAGTGTGATACTTCCTGCTTTGTTTTTTTGCTGAGGATTGTTTTTGGCTATTCTTGGTTGTTTATGTTTCCATATGAATTCCTGTATTGTTTCTAGGTCTGAGAAGAATGTTGCTGGTCATTTGATGGAAATTGCATTAAATCTGTAGATTGCCTTAGGTGGAATGAACATCTTAACAATGTTGATTTTCCAGTCCATGAGCATGGAATATTTTTTCCACTTGTTTGTGTCATCTTTGATTTCTTTGAACAGTGTTTTGTAGTTTTCATTGTAAAGGTCTTTCATATCTCTGGTTAGGAAGATGACAAGGCACCATTTCTTTTTCTTTTTTTTCTTTTTTTGTGACTGTTGTGAATGGTCTTTTTCTTTTTTTTTTTTTTTTGAGTTGGAGTCTCACTCTGTC